>NW_006263500.1:89740-95827 GCF_000469605.1 Apis dorsata
GAGTTGTTGCATCTTACTTTGCGCCGTCGCGATAGAAAGCTTTGCGTTTTAATTCAGTTTCACGAATCTAGGAAAGATAGATATTTGACGGACACATTCGATGTTCGACGAATGATCGACGTGATGAAATTACAAGCGAAAATCTTATCGAGAGGTAGATAAGCTTGAAAAATTGCAAAGTATCGAGCAAGCAAGAGGGGGGGGAGGGGAGGGGAGGGGGGTTCCTCGCTTCATCTTGGACGAAGTGAACTTTTCTCTCTGCCGGGCTCAAGTTTTACGCTCAAGTATTTATTATCTTTTTATTAGCATCGTCAAGGTTTATCCCGGGGTGGGGGTAGAAGAGTAGAAAGAAGCGCGGCGGAGTGCGGTGTAAAAACGTCCGTTTAATAACAGCATCGCTCCGTTGAATATCAAGTACATTCCTTGCACAACTTCTGATAAATATTTTGTATAAGGCGAGGGGGGAGGGGAGTATTCCCATCCAAGGGGAATATGAACGAATACTCGCGAACAAATTGAACGCGCGATGAGAATACACATCCGTTTCCGGATTCTTTGAATATTCAACTTGAACGGAGAGGAAAACGCGTGCCGTTTGCCCCTCTAATTAATCGAGGCATTAATCTCTCTCCAAGAGAGTTCCAATTCCTTATGCAACAAGGAAAATGGACAAGGAATGAGAAACCGTGATGGGGGGGAGGGGGGGATGGAAGGAGAAACTAGCGAAATCCCTGCGGGAATCTCTTCTCTCCGAGCTTTAGGATCGAGATTAGGTTTCAAGTGATATGATCTCTGTGTGCAATGTATGTAGAGAGGAAAGACAAAGAGTTGGTATCGAAAGAGAGAAGGAGAGAAAACGAGAAGAAGAGCAAAAGAGAGAGAGAGAGAGAGAGGGAGAGAAAAGGTGGAAACGATCGTAAGGAGGATCGTGAGGCGGGGGAGGATTTCCGGCCTCATCTTCGGCATTCCTCCCGTTTAAAATTAACTATCAAAACGTGCCTTCCTTCTTCTTTTATCTTCTCCCTTGGCTAAATACCTCGACGTTTCGTTATTAATAACGAAGGAAGGGAGGGAGGGGAGGGGGAAGAACGGCATAGTTAAAGTACTACGTGCACTATCTCAAAGTGAAATTCATGAAATCGTTTTCGTAATAAATTTCCACGCCGTGTAATCTCGCCGTATATATATTTAATATTGCACCTTTCCGTAGAACGAATGCTTGGCTCGGTTAATTGAACGCGGTAGAGTAACACATTACACATCGTAGATAGCGATAGATTCTCTGCACGATCGATCGTCGTCAGCACGATACATATCGATGCATCCTTTCTTCGTTAAACGGAAATATAGAATGATGAAACGAAAGAATTTTCACGCAAAGTCGACATTCTACGATTGTCTCTGACTACAACTGTTTTTCTTTTTTTTTTTTCCTTCTGTCCAACCAGTTCTGACTCGCACGTTTCGGGACCGATCCCTACACCGTGTAACTCGAAACCCCGTGCGTGAGGAACGGCCCGGGACGAAGGCAGCCGCTTAATCCGTTTAACCCGGCGTTTAAACGGGAATACGACTGGTTGGTTATCGTGAACCTTCCCTCCTCTTCGCATTACTTATACCGGGATCCGTCCGTTTTGAATATTCGCTAGGAAGGAGGAAGGAGGAGGGCTACGTAACACGGGAACAAGGTAACACGATTCCATGTTACTTTTATCGATCAACCCCCTATCACATAGATAGATCTCCGCGCGAAGCAGCGCACAAGCACCGTAGAAATAGCGAGAGAGCGGCTTGAACGTTGATGCAACCCTTGAAAAATTTCTTTTCACGAATATACACGACGCACGAACTGCCACTTTCCTTCTTATATACTTCACCCCTCTCCTCCCTTTTTATACATTTTTCCTCTAACCTTGATTAAAGTAATATAATCTCTTTCTCGTAGGATATTGATTAAAATCATCGACGCGCAAGAATCTTGCTCTTTTAATTCGAGTTTCAATTACTTTCGAACCGAAATAACGAAAGTTGAATACCTCTATTCCTTCCTTCAACAACTCGCGAAATCGAACACCGTCTATCTCGAGAGGAGTTTAATACCTGAGAGTACAATTTAATACCTATTCCAACTGCTATGATTAGCGGTCCTCCTCCTGTAATTATTATTAGAGCCAATACGTGATCCAATGCTGCGGCGGCTGTTCAATGCAAATGGCCGACGTCCAATATCACCGTGAAGGGGAGAGAGGTAAAACGTTAGGCTTCTTTGACCGTCAAAGAGCCCTGGAATTCCGTTCGTAGCTGTGGAAGAGAGAGATAAAGAGAGAGAGAGAGAGGGAGGGAGAGAAGCGAAGCGACTCGATCGGTCGAGGAGACCAGAGATCCACAGGTTCAGGTGTCGTAAAGCTTGGTGCTTGCAAGCCCGTAAGATAGGCATTAGCATGCATAGGTTGGCGCGACGCATTTAGCAAACTCATCCCACCTCCTGGCTCTCTTGGCCTGTTCAGTGAGGGTTGGCCGAGTTCTCGGCTCGGCGCGGCGCCGCTCGTCGGTGTAAGTTAGCTCGAACGACGACGATGGAACGGAAGAGTGAGAGATGAGACGAGCAGCGTGCGCGCTTTAACAGGGAGGGGGGAGAGGGGGGAGAGAGTACCGACAAGCTTTCCTTGCTTTTTGTCCTCCGTCGAGCTAGCTGGCTGGCTGGTTACTCGCTCGAGTATGCATAAATTTCACGCTTGTATTTCACGTACGAATGGCGACTACTTGCCTTTTCTTTTTCTTTTTTTTCTGCCATTCTCTCGTTTTTTTTTTTTTTTTTTGAGTTAAAGAGATGATTATTTTGGAGAAGGAAAGGGGAGGGGGGAAAGAGGATATTTCTCTCTTTTTTTTCGAGAAGGGATTTTTCTTCGTGGATCGATTCGTTTTCTTCTTCTTCTTTTTCTTTCTCTTCTTTAACGATTCGAAGCGGTGCTGCTGTTCTATCGCTATCGTCGTTATATTCCACAGGCTTCACTGCTTTGTTCGGGATATTTTTACGAAGCATTTCGGATTCATGAAATGGGATACAGAGGCGTTTAGAACCATGGGACTCGTACATACATACATACGTTGATGCGAAGCACCTTGGCTTCGTAAAACTCGATACGAATTGCAAGAGAATCGTGGAAACACCGCGTGGGCCGCCACCTTGAACCTATTGAGGGAATAGATGCGGATCAGTTTGGGCTCGTGGGAGTCGATTCAGTTCCCGGACAGCTGATGGTCGTTCCAGGTTTGTAGAATCCATTATGGATAGCTTGGCGAGCTCGTAGAATTCCGATACGACCTCTCGTTCGGACCCCGTGGAATCTTTAAAGATTCTCGAAATCTTTGAATCTCGAGGATTCGAGATGTACAGTTCTTCAGTGTCAAATTTTAAAAAACGAGAAGAATTCAGATTCCGCGCAACGATTAGCGCAATTTTTATTGGATGGAATCCAATCGATACGGATTAAATCATAAGTTGAAGAGTTTTTTTTTGAAATATTGAAATATTGGTGTCGCTTCGCGATTTTAAAATTATTACCCTCTTGAATCTCTCGGATCGCCGGTATATCGATCTTTATTATTACCCCAAGTTATCTTTGCGAACGCTCGGTTTAAAGATATTTCTCTTTCCACTATTTTTTCCCCTCCTGTTATCAAAACTTCATTAATAGACATTCAGAATCAATAAAGATATCTCTCTACTTTTCTCTTCTTTAGAAAAATGGGTCTCGCAACTAACTTTGTTCGTTTCGATGAAAGAAGAACGAAAAAAAAAAAAAGAGAAAAGAGAAAAAAATCCATAACTCCTTCTTTCTTCTTCGTACATTTACTTACAACAAGTTATCTCTGTTAATTATCGAACAATACGATATCCCGTTGTATCTCCGTTCTATATTTATCTCCAACGAGAAGTGCGTTGTCTCGAGATAAAACGCTTTTCAATTCCTTTCGCCAAACTGACTCCAAAGCCAAAAAAAATCAATATTCTGCGACCAAACTAGGATATTTCTTTCTAAAATTCCTCGAAAAAAATTTCTCCTTCGTTACAAACGTGTTACATTCATATACCATACCATTCGTATTATTCGGGTCGAGTTATTCGCGATGTTTTTTTTTTTTCTTTTCGAAATTTCTTCCCTTCGCATATAAATTTTACCCCCCTCCAAAAAATTTTCCTCCTTCGCAACAATCGATCAAACGAAGGGAGTGAGGGGGGGGAAAGGAATTGGATCGATCGAATTATTCGCGACATCGACATGGTTAATATTCGAGATACGGCGATGGAGGGAAGAGCGGCTGCTCGTAAGGAAGGGTAACATGTGCAAGATAATCCGAAACTGTTCCCGGCGGTGCCGTCTTAACCCAATTTCTCCGGTGTCTATATCCTCGCATCGAGCCGGTTATTCACCATTTCGGCGAATAACCCTTCCTTCTCCTCCTCCTCCCTCATCACTCGGTCTAACCTTTACCCCCTTTGCACCCTCCTCTGTTCCACTTGCGCTCACCTACTCAATAACACACCGGCCGACTACCGGCCGCGGCTTTATCTTGCGGTTCGTGCAAAACCATCGCCGATTAACTACTGCCGCGTTATGAATCTTCCCCTTGGTTAACCGCTTATTAGCCGGCCGTGTACACTTTTTCCACTTTTCCGCCTCGCACGAATCAAGATTGATACCGTTGTTTTGCTACGGCTGCTTCTAATCTGTTTACGGATTCACCGATTGGGATTGGCCGATTGGGAAAACTAGCTGTGAATTGTTCGACCTGTGGCCAGATTGTTCGCATCGGGGACGATTCGATAATTTGTCGTAGACGGAATTATCTTTTTTCGTGTATCGATATGTGTTAATTTTTTTTTATAATTGTTTTTATTTTTTAGTTGTAACAGTGTCACTTGAAGGAATAATTTTAAGTATATTGAAATTCGAGAAATTTTTATTCTTTTCTCAAGTATTAATTTTCCGAAATAATAAATTCTAAAATCTGGTGATTTGTATCGCTAAGAGTTTCATCCTCCCTTAGGGATTAATTTGTATTAATTTGTATTAAGCTTGGATTAAGTTCCATAGAAGAATATAATACGATAAACTTGCCCTTTCCTTCTATCGATGATCTTTTAATTTTTCCTCAAAGAATCGCATCAACTCGTTCGAAGAAATTACTCCAATTCTTTTTAGTGTTCTTCGATATATTAGGATACATAACTCGCCTATTCGGAAGAAGATTCACGTCGATTCACGGTTTTAATTACAAATGATAGTTTGGCGATCGTTGATTCGGGTTGAGCGTGATATAAGGAACGAGGCGTTATTAGACACGTTATGGGTCCCCATAGATGCATAGACGCGTGTTCCACCAAGTTGGAACGTGTGACGTGGTGTTCTTACAATGGTGTACGTGCTCACACGCGCGACCAAGCTTGTATGCTAATAACGGCCGTACTCTCCGAGTTGACCCTCAACACAGAATCGCACTTGCATTACAAACTTCAAACCTGAATAATTTTACCGTTTGCGGTTTACATTTCGACTAATCTTCGCACCTCTGCTAATCGTATCTGCTTATTTCAACTCATTAGTACTCTATCTGAATATTTTATAAAATCAATAAACATATATATATATAGAAAGAAAGAGAGAGATTGAAAAATTTATTTTTATTTGTTTTCTGTTTCGTGTGTCATTTTGTAAGTAATTAAGAGAGAGAATGACGTGTCAAGTTAAGACATATCAAGTTAGATATAAGAAAAAAAATACGATCGTCCATTTTCACTTACTTTCTTCGTTTTGCACACTATTTGATAATTAAGAGAGAGAGAGTGCTTTTGGGTCAAAATTAGTAAGAAAGTAAATTGACAGGTTTCCAATTTGTAATAATAACATATCCAAGAATACTCTCTTATAAAAATTGCATACCACTATACTATATTAATTTTCACGATTTATCGATTAAATCCGTCGAGGATATTTTCAATGAAAGTATTTAAAAATTCTGAGAAAAGCGAAGAAAAAAAATTATCGATGAATTTTAATTAAAAAAAAAAAAAAAAAAAAAAAA
>NW_006263500.1:96031-102709 GCF_000469605.1 Apis dorsata
GTATTTCAAGTTTAAAGAGTAATTATGCGTAGAGCTGATTAAATAATCCAGTCGCGGGGAAAAGTTTTCCGCGAGGAACTAGGTTTCTACGATTCCCACGGGTGTTTTTTGAACTTGTCACCCTTCCTCTCCCCATTTCGAGGTACCCGTGGGTCCCTCCGCCACCCCAAAACTTGTCGTGGAAACTTTCGAAAATAATTTGTTCGATCGTTCCACTGTTCTACGGTGTTGAATGTCGGCGTAGAAATGTCGCGAACGTGTTGCAACTTTATCGTTCCGTTCACGATCTTCGTTTTCGAAGCGAGTTTTTTTCTTTCTTTTTTCTTTTTTTTTACTCACATCCTTTGAATCTATTCGAATCGATTCGAGTTTATCATTACGGATTAAATGTTAATTTGAAATTTGAATCGTTTTAAAATCGGTGGTGGTTTTAATGAATATTAAACTGGACGAAATCGTTAAGTAAGTTTCAACGAACGAGATATTCATAGACTAATTTAGATAAGTGATTATGTAATTGTTTCGGTTGTCATCATTTTGAATTTTCCGCAATGTTTCTTTTTCATTCCGCTGGAATAAAAGTATTTTGATTTAATTATGATTCGTTTAATTCGTGTGTTATTTAATAACTTAACACTCGATTGAAATAATTTTCTTCGATATTTTATATTCCGGAAATAATTTCTCAACGCTAGATGCTGATTAAATGGAGGTGATGGATTATTTTATTCGAACGGAAGCGAAAGGTAATCCAATTCAATTAATTTTATTATTAATACGTTTATTTTATCCCTCCAAAAAAAGAAAAAAAGACAAAAAAGGGGAAAAAAAAAGAAACAATTTCCCCACGAAAAGGGAACAAGGAGAAAGAAAAACGACACGAAGACAGGAACAGGTAGAGAAACCATTGAATCTAGATTTTGATAATCGAACGAAGATTGAACCTGTGATTAAACGTTTCATATCGAGCCGTCCATATCGAACAATTTCGAACACCAACAACCGATACACGTTCGATCCGTTTCGACGACCATGGCTTGTTCCATCGGCGCGGACATGGAAAGAGAGACGGGGAAAGAAAGTAACATAAAAAAAAAGAGAGAGAGAGAAAGAAAGAAAAAAAAAAAAAGGAAAAACCAAAAATCCAAACTGCAGAATTTCGCCAATGAAATGGAACGAAACCTTGTTTCCAGTCGGTGTTTTCCAATAAAAGTCACCGACAGAAGTGGTTACCCGTTAATCCAGTCCGGCAAGATGATGGATCGACGCGGATGAATGCGAACGGCCGATCGACGGAAACGTTCGCGATCGGAAATTGTCACTTCCGGTGGACTAATGCCCTTCCGGCCAAGATAACGCCGCCACCCGGCGTTACGTACCCCTCTTCCACCCCTCGAATCGAGTTTCCACACTCGCCACTTTCGAATAAAATCACGTTAGAAACGGGGCGGAGAGGGGGAAGGGTCAGGTCCTTGACTTATGAAGTCAAAATCGAATTTCAATTTCTCAGTAAATTTTTTTCTAACGCAATAATTTACGGAGCAAGTTTCTTTGCGATATTCTGCAAAAAATAATGAAAGTAAGACACGACTTGGAATGGCTTCGCTTTCACGAGTCGTCGAGTATGAAAGAAGGGGTCCAGCACACTGCCGATTAAAAGTCATTCCCCTCGCGGCGAATTTCCTCAAGAAGAGAAAGATGCGTGACGTCACATTATTCCACTGGATTTAAACAGAGATCACGTGATTCGAAGTTGAACGTAATGGCATCGTGTGATGTGACGATCTAGCTAGAAGTGGAGCTAGAATGTGACGTCACGTATTCTCCTCCCCTAAACACGTTAATGGGGAAAGAATCGAACTACTTTTAACGCATCGTTCAACAATCATTCATCGTATCCTTCGAAATCATTGATCTAATCGCTTCCATGAGCGTTAATGCGAGAAAAATCATAATATAGTCACTCATCGTTTCGTCTCATAAATTTCTATTCTACGAAAATTCAACTTATCTTAGCTTTTGTGACGAGCATACGTTTTCTCTTTGTTTCTTTTGCGTTTTTTTTTCAAATCTCTGGTATAAGGATGGCAAGGTATTCCCCTTTTGCAAAAATTCGTTGACAGGGAAGTCGAACTATTTTTAACGCGTAATCATTGATTTTATAGCTTTCACGTGAGCTTTAATGCGAGAAACGAATTTTCAACTCTTGTAATCTTCACTCCTGCAAAATTGAACTTATCGCAGCTTGTATTCTCTCTCTTCGTTTCTTTCCGTTTTTTTATTTCCAAATCTCTGCCCATCGTATAGATGGCGGAGTAACGTGTAACGTGACGTCACGTATTCTCCTCCTGCGAAAATTCGTCGCAGGGGAATCGAGCCACTTTTAACGAGTAGAGGGCACGAGTCCACGAGGGCCCATCGTTGGAAACCACCCGCCATTGCCTCCCTTCCCTCCCCCACCTCGCGTTCAATCGCGTAATTCGCCGAGGACAATTAACTTTAAAGGAGGAAAAGTTTGAAAAGAGATTCGGCCAATTCGGCGAATTGGAGACTCGCGAATAATAAATAAATAAATATATCCTTTCACAACGAATCTTTCGAGCAAAATCGGATACAATCGGCCTCGAAACTCGATTTGACTTGAACGAACCGTTTAACCTTAACGTTTGCCAAAGGAGGATAATAATTTCGAACGCGTTTCGCGCCTCGCGTTCCTGTATTAAATATTCATAGTGGCGGCAGATCTCTAGATGGCGGCCAGGTAGCTAGAAGTCCGGGTTTACAGCCATTCCACGAATTAGAGGATCCCTACTACTTGGGAACGTTTCAATTTCCGGTTCGAGCAAGTTGTCCATAAGCACTTTAACTGTACGAGGCTCTTAAATGAAACGCAATTTACGTTTCTGCTTTTTCCTTCCCCTTTCCCTCTTTTTCTTTACTCTTATTTTTTTTTTCTTTCTTTCTTTCTTTCCTTCCTTCCTTCCTCCGTGCGATTCCTCCTCGACGAGGGGAGAGAGGGGAGGGGAATCGCGTCGGTTTTTAAGTTCGATGGAGGAACGTGAGCGTAATTTTTACGGGGAACGTCGCCGAGCTCATTAGAGGAATTCTCTTTCGAGCTCCTCGCTCGAACGAACGAATCGCTCGTACGATTTTTTTAAATCGATGGTAACGAATCGTGATTATAAAAGTCAAACGTTCCGAGGCTCGGCCGCGTATTTCCTCTTTGAACGAAAGAAGGAGGGAAAATGGAGAAAAACACGCGAGCACGCCTCGAAGAAACGAAAATGCATTTCAACAAATTGTTTCTCGCCTTTGACGTTGGTTGACTGGCACTTAAAAGACCGAAACTGCCGAGGGAGAGAAGGGAAAAGAAAGGAAGAGAGAGAGAGAGAAAACAGAGGAAAAATAAATAAATGGAAACGCAAAGCAAAAATGAGGGGAAAAAGGAAAGGGAGGAAAGGGAGCAAGATTTACCAACGGCCATGCAAAAGTCGGGTAAGTCGGAGTCGTAATTAAGGCAATTAACCAGATTCTCGAGCGTAGAAGGCGGCCGAGGGCCGCTTAAGTATTTCTCGCGTGTAGCACCGGCATACGCCTTACAATGTTGCAATTATGCGAGCCAACCATGTAAACCGGCGCTATTAAAACGTCGGCAATTAGTTTGACGCACGGGGTCACACGTCGCGATCGCAATTTATTAAAAAACCATTAGTGCTTCGGCCTGAGAATTTTCGAGCTGCTCGTTCCAACAATCGTTCCATGTCCTTTTCCCATCATTCTTTGTAAATATGTACTCAAATTTAATTGAAATCGTAAATTATTGATGAAAATTTCCAAATTGTCATCTTCATCTTCATACTTCTTTCCAATGCTTAATAAATTCAAGCATAGAATAAAAAAACTTACTTTCCCTTGCAAAATCTATAATTTTCTTCTTCTTAAAGACGTTTTTCTTTCATCAATCAGGAGTCATAAAGCTCGCCTTTCGCAATTTTTTTCTTCTCTCAAGTACGATATTTCAATCGTCTCTCTTTACCGAATCAAGACTTTTAATTTCTCGTCAAGATTACCGATATCCTGATATTTTATTTTTTCTCAGCTTTTCTCGCGTAAATTCCTAAAATTCAATCGGTGCGATATGATTCGATGCAATAAATATTCGTGCAATTGCTACTCACCAAAGAATTCGCGAAAGAAAACCTTTCGAAGCTGTGCAAAGTTTATCTCCAATATTACTTACTTAATATTCCATCACAATATTTCCTCCATCCTCCCTTCGTCAAAATCCCTTTTTTTTAAAAACGAGATTTCACCCTTAACACCCTTGGATACTTTTTATTTCTTTGGCATCCAATCTCGGTAAAAGAGATCCACACAACGCGATGATAATCGTTCTCGCGAAGAAGGGAAACGTAGTTTCCAAGCGGAATGTTTAAAAGCAGCGGGGACAGTCGATTTGGAACAATCCCGGATAATTTTCGTATCCGGCGGTGCATTTGTTTGCTTTAATCCGACCGCGAGGAGGAGGAGGAGGAGAAGGAGGATGAGGAGGAGAGAGAATCGGTTGTTTCCTTCCCCGTTCCCCGGCAAGAATCCGGGCGTCCGATAATTGTCGGGAGTGCGGCGGGTGCGCGCAACGGAAATTAATAACGACGATCAGCACACGGTTTCCGTTTCTCCTTCCGTCTCTCCCCCACCCAGAAGGCTCGAGCTTCTTCGAGCGGGGACACGTATCGGGGAATATGAATTCCCTGAGAGAAATGAATCGCGCTATTATAACGGAACGACTCTCTCTCTCTCTCTCTCTCTCTCTCTCGCAGCGACTCGCAAGAAGCAAGCCTCGGCTAACGAGGTAATTGCTAAAGTTTGTCTCGGCGAAGGGACAGGAAAAATTAATTACGGGGAGATGGCTCGACGTTCGCGCTTCAACGTTCGCCTTTTGCTTTACTTTCAACCCTATCCTAAGCGCGCGAGTTCGCGATCCGACGCGAACGACGTTCCATCATCGCAACGTGAGAGAAAGTTGCAAGGAGGAAGAGGAGGAGGATTCGAGCAGCTCGACAAACAAATTTCTCGCGCAACGGATTGCAACATTCATGGCTAATTTAAATAGGAAAGGGGATAACGACGGGGAATTAGGCGAGTATTATGGTATAGGATTGCGAATCCCGTCTCTTCGTTTTTTCTTTTTCTTTTCTTTTTAAGCCAATGGATCACAACTCTTCGTTGTCAATGTTTTCTAGCTCGTTGCCAAATTCTTATTCTTCATCTGATCGCTGTGTATACAAATCTTTTCTCCGTTTACAACGATTGATCGGAAAGAGTTTTTAAAACGGAGAAGATTCGTGAGAGAAAGATTCGTGTAGTATCGGTGTCGGGATCGAGAAGCTTATTTAAACGAGAAGGAGAGAAAAAGAACAAATAACAAGGAAGAATTAAACGACCACGAAAGTAGAGCGTAGACTCATTCTTTTCCTATCCGCTCGTGTACACTTAGCCAGGAAATAATTTTCACCGAGGATCGGATCGTTTGATCGTTGAACCTCGTCAAGATTCATCGATTATACCGTTCCTCGGCATTGTTCGCCGCTCGTTGCCTACTTAAGCGCGCGTATCGCCCCGCCCGCTTAACCTTACGCGTCGCGTTAAGCCGTAATCAGGCAAGTTCATCTTCAGCCTGGCGTACAACAGGAATTAATTACAGGCGGGATAACTGGCCGCTCGTATATTCCGCAACTACTTCTCCTATCTCTTGTTTTCCCTTTTCTCTCCCTCCCTCTCTCTCTCTCTTTCTGCGCCTCTCCTTTCTGCCTCCTCCCTCTCTTTTCCATCGCGTTCTTTGTACGCATTTACCTTCGAAACTACCTCTACCCACTACCTCTGCTCGCCTCCACCCCCTGTCTTTGTCTTGTCGCGATGCGTGCAACGTTCATTGTCCTTGTCTCCGTTAGAGCCCGTGCCTTTAAGCCGTCTATTCTGCCCTCATTCTCTCCTCTCCTCTTCCCTCCCCTCCCCTCCTCTGTCTTTCCTCCCATCCCTTTGCGGCTTTCCGTCTCCGTTAGAACCGGCCCTCATTTCCTCCTCTACAGACGTATGCTTACATGCACCTTTTTTTTTTTCCTTTTTTTTTTCTTTTTCTTTTTCTTTTTTTTTTCTCCACTTCCCTTTTACCGGCGTTGCTCGGCCCCTCTTTGTACTTCTCTGTCCCGGTCGCCGCTGGCATTATTTTCATCGCTTATTTCCGCACAAATAACCGGCAGCTTGACGTGGCCGTAAAAAAGGACGGGGGCAAGATGGGGAGAGACGATGAAAGATAAATGGAAGGGAGGGAGAGGGGGAGAGAGAGAGGTGTCGGAACGATGGAAATAGCGAAAACGAAGCGAACTTCTTAATAATTAAGAATCCCTCTTTTTCGAGGAATCTTTTAATCGAAATTTTTTTTCTCTCCTCCTCTCGTTATTCGTTGTTATCTTCTCTCGATTCTTATCTTACGCTTTTAATAACATTCTGGAAAATACGTATAATTTTCTTGAAATATTTTAAAATTCGAGGCGATTATACACGAATTCGAGTCGTACCTTGAACGAAGCGGTACGCGTTCTTCCAACGAAAAGAACCAAGATAAGTAAGATAGAATTCGTGTGGCACGAATATTACGATATTTTTTTTTTTTTTTTT
>NW_006263500.1:102960-105218 GCF_000469605.1 Apis dorsata
ATATATACTTTAATCTCGATATACACTTCTTTTCATAGTAGGTACAGTGTGTTATAAATATTGTCATAATTTTTTTTTAATTTTTAATTAAGTTAATTCCGTTCCACGTAGTCATCCTGAAGGATTAATTTTAAATTTAACTTAAAGATTTCATCATTTCGCCTCACGTTTCTCCTCTCTTCTTTCAAATTTCATTTCTTTTTTTTTTTTTTCTTCCTTTCCATTTCTCCACATCTTCTTGATCCACCTGTTCATTTACCCATTGTTATCGTTACGAAACTGTTAAATCAGTCCCCTCCCCGCGGACGATTAACATGGACAATTGGCAATTTGACTTATCCAGACTGTTATCCCCGAGCTCCGACCAGGTTTTCACCACTGTACCTGTACCACAGGTCGTTAAATTACGGTTAGGTTAGGTATATTCTTGCGATATAATTGTATTAATTACATTTACTTGCGTTTCAATCAGCAGGGGCGCTACTAATTATTACACGTGGCGTCCAACACCGCAATACAGAATCGATAATTAAATGTCGGTCGTAACTCCATTGTCTAGTTCCGTTCGCCCTCTTATTTATTCGACCGATTACTCCTGTCCTGTTGGATTATTTTCCCCACGAAAGAAGGGAGAAGCAGGGGCCACGCACAAGCTCGGAATCGACAACGGAATCCACAGGTCGATTCGTTACATCCGGATTTCGAAAATTCTTCCTTTTGTCGTGTCGTTAATTACGCTCGAACTGGTCCCAATTATAGTCCAAGATTAAATTTTTCTCTTGAAAGAGAGAGACAGAGAGAGAGAGAGAGAGAGAGAGAGAGAGAGAGAGAGAGAGAGAGAGAGAGAGAGAGAGAGAGAGAGAGAGGAAAAGAGAGAAACTAGGAGGAAAAAGAAGGAAAATGAAGAATTATTATAGAAAGCTCGTCGAAACGTGTAAAACGTGTCCATTTTTAATCAATCGATTCGCAAGAATCGGTTTTAAAGATTCTTTGAAAAAAAAAAAAAAAGAAAAAAGAAAAAGAAAGAGAGAAAAATCGAAAGGATATCGCGTATGAGAATTGAAAAAAGAAGGGAGGGAGGGGAAAAAATAAATTGCCGGCTCTCCACGACGAGGGGAACGAGAATAATCTCTCTTTAATTAATCGCGGCACGGGCCGGCGGCGCGAATTTTCTTGCACGATCGACCGTTTCGCGACAGAGTTTCCCTCGTTTGCGCGAGTTTCGACGTCGCTTTCCACGTATTAACTATTCGTTAGTAGCGAGCTACGTTCTGTAGTCTCATTAGCGAGCGTTACCGTACAACCGCGTACCGAATTACCGACTACTCGCGGCTGTAATACAAATTGCATGAAAACTGGGCGCGGACTGTTAGGCGCGCTTCCCACTTTCCGCAACGGCCTCCCCCGATCCCAAGCGCGACCTAACGACACGGTCCGGCCCAAAATTTGCATAACGCCTCGATTTTTCCCACCCAATTATCCCTCTGTCCGCTTCTTCGCCTTTCCATGGAGAGGGGCGACTAAAAGAGGAGACGGTGTACTATAAATTTTCAGTCAAAGCTTTTTCAAGCTTTCATCTCTTCCCTTTCTCCATATCCAATAATAAATTTACGGCTATGCAGCAAAATAATTACGTATTGTATAATTATCTTATTTTTGTTCCAATGTCTCAAGTCATCGACGTTCACTCGTTTCTCGAAATCACGTTCTTACGATGATTAATTAATTAAACGTATAATCATTCGTTCGCTCGAACTTGATCGAAACGAAAAAAAAAAAAAAAGAAAGAAAGGAAAAAGATCTCGCGAACGTGGTTTCGTGCACGTTTGCACGAGGCGAACAGAGGCCGCAGAGCGAACGATAGCGGATGAAATATGCAAGGGACAAGTTTATCGAGGGAAAGTTTGGGCGGTACGTTGGTCGAGTAGAACGGTCGGTGTTAATTCGACGGGCCACGTCGAATTTATGGAGAGGAGCGGTTGCTCGTGAAACCGTGCCCTTTGAATCTTGGATGCCGGCTCCTGGCGCAGGACCTTTCTTCGCTAAACCATTTAGCTTTTAGCTGGAATGGCCGGGTAGCAGGAGGAGAGGGGAAAAAGAGTCGCGGAAAAGATGGTAGCACGGCGGGGAAAAAAGCTCTGTTGGTCGGAGGAAGAGCTCGTCGGACCCTCGAGCTCATTTGGCCCCGACCTATCCTTCGCTACCGACCGCCTCCTCCCTCTTTTTTTCCTTTCTTACTTTAACCCACACCTCTCTTT
>NW_006263500.1:105531-107320 GCF_000469605.1 Apis dorsata
TTTGCATATCGAGCGACGTTAAATTTCAACCCTTTGCTTTTCGAAGAGTAAGGATTGCAGCTGGGGCGATATATATTTAACAAAGTATTCGAGGTATATTCCATTGGTGATAAATCGAGATTTTTACAAACGTATCTATATATATATATATCCTTTATAAGGCACGAAAAAGTCCTTCCCAATTCCATCGAGCCATTCTCCTCTTGGATTTTCCCTCCCGATGCGCGGAGGTTTCGTTTATATTCCCACCACCCGTAAGCCCCGCTTAAAATTACAATACCACCGCTACATTTGCATTTTACCTTGGATTCCCCGTCATAGGGATAATCCCTAGATTTTAATTTCGCCTTCAAAGATCTATCGCTTTATCGTAAATCAACCCCTTCCAATGAAGATCCATTCAACCTCTTCAAACCCTTCCTTTTGCCCTTCTTCTTTTTATTCTTCTTCTCGACGCGGAGGAACAGGAGATATCGTCGTTTCTCGACGGGAGAGGAGAAACTTCTGGCCGCGACACACAGAGGGAGAGGGAGAGAGAAAGGGAGAGATACTAGTAGGTAAGGTGTCGGTTGTTTGGCCATGGAGGTATTAGGTGCTATCTAACGCCTATATGTGCTAGTTTGTCGAGACGAAGGCCTCCCTCCGTGTTCCCACCAGTTACCAGTGAGCATCCTCGTGTACCTTACGCGCCAGTGTATAAACCATTCTACGTATTGGTGTGTGCACAGGGTGTCCCATCTCTGATTTCGACGTCTTGATCCTTTCGGTATTATTAACCGAAAAACGTTTCGGTTAAATCAAAGTTGAACGAACGAGAACGAGGAGAATATATTACATTCTATCATCTAATTTTTGATAATAAATATATCAATGTTATTTAAATGGAATTTGATCTCCATCTCTATATATCTTTCGATATTCAAATATCTTCTAAATTAATAATTTCTACACGAATCGTACTACTTTTTATATAATTCCATTTAAAAAAACAAAAGTGATCCGTTCGAAATAATTCCATTTTCATCCAGAATATATTTTTCTACTGGTATGTGCACAGGGTGTCTCATCTCTGATTTCGACATCTTGATCTTTCGTTATTATCATCCAAAAAACATTTCAGACGAAAGTTGAACGAGAACGAGAATAAAGAGAATATATTCTACTATCTAATTTTTGCTCGGAATAAATATATCGATGCTATTTAAATTTTCTCTCCATATACATTTTGCAGGATTACCTTCAAATACCTTCTTCAATTATTAATTTCTACGTACGTGCTACTTTTCACATAATTCTACTTAAAAAAAAAAAAGAAGAAAAAAAACAAAAGCTTACAATTCATCCAAAATATCCGCTGATCGTAACTGAAGAAAACGAGACACCCTGTACAACTCGTCGGTGTGCGAAGCCTCGTATTGGCGAAACGCGTTTCCTCGCGCACGTGCGCTTCCTACACGTACACGTGTGTCCGGCCGAGGTGATGGCAATTTCCCCGCAGTTGTGTACATCGATGGCGCAGCGAGGGCCGCAGAGTCCCGTTCTAGGTAAGCCACGCTGTGTACACACGCCGGCCTGCGCGCGCGTGTTAGTGGGGACGTGTGCGCGTATAGAGAGATGTACAAAGGCGGGAGCGGTTAACCTGTCTGGTGGGGCGTGAATAGAGAGCGTGGCACGGTGGCTACACCGATGTCGGGCAGCGGGAATGGTGAAAGGGACGAGGCGCAGAATAGGAGGGAGGAGGGGGAGGGAAGACGTCTTGAAAAGCACGGTCGAACAATCGGGGGCGGGA
>NW_006263500.1:107387-114386 GCF_000469605.1 Apis dorsata
CGATTGGATAGGGGGAACGATGGCGATGTCATCGTCCGATGATTCTTCCCTTTCACGGACTTTGGATTACGTCGAGTCTACTTACCGTTTCGAGGAGGTAAATGGACAAATGTTTGTTATCGGTTTGTACCAGTTTTCGGAGGGGGGAGGGGAGGGAAGGGGGAGGGAAGAGGAACTCGTTTTCGTGGAAAGTTTACCCGAGGTAATCGAGACGTACGGCAGGTTTCTATCTGGGGAGGACACAGACGAAAGATGCGTCCATTTCTTTCTTTCTTTCTTTCTTTCTTTCTTTTTTTTCCTTCTGTTTCTTTGTAACTTTCGCCAAGTTTTCCAAGTTTTCCTCTCATGCTTTTAGCATATGAGGTCAGATGTTCGAAACGTGTATACGTAGGTGGATTATAAACGTGTTCAACAATTTCTTGGAGGGATAATAATTAAGTACAGTTTAATATTTCCCCTTTATCGGAAGAAAGTAAAATATGATTCGACGAGGATAGTCGAAGAAGTATATCGCCTTTTTTTTATTATTATTTAAACTTTCAAACTTGACGAATCAATTAAGGGACGATTTCTTCGATGCGTTCAACTGGTTTTTAATTTATTCGCTTGAAAAAATCATTGAACTAATTAACAAATAAAAAAAAAAGAGAAAAAGAGAGAATTCGCATTGTTACAAATACCTTCCGTAAGAATTTTTCTCGAAACGACGGGGCCACGCCCGAAGAAGGTGGTCGAACGGTAAAAATCCCAGTTGCCGCATAAAATCCTGACTCGTCCGGAGAACTCGAAATCGGGGCACGAGTGACCCTCGCCACTTGATATTCCACGTTGCGAGCGCTGATGCAAGCGTTAGCAAGACGAGAGGTGTGCGTCGCTTTTCACCCTTCCGAGATCCATCGGGCGAAACTGCAACGGGCAAACATAAACCGACTCTGATCCTCATCACCCTCCCACCCAACCCCTGGCTTGTTCGCGGGGTTTTATTCGCGTGTTGGAGCCGGCTACACCGACGGACAGCTGAATCAGACATTGTTATACATCGCTGGCGTTGCCCGGTTGTAAACGTCTTGTCCGAGTAATATCGGGCCAACGTGGAAACGTGGGCAAGTTTCGCGCTCCCCCGCTCCCTTCCTCAGCTGTTTACCGCGAGAATTTCCGCCTCGACTTTAACCCCCCTCCTTCTCCTCCTCTTCAACGCGCCCGCCTCAACTTTCCAACCCTGAATCAAGGCGTCGTAATTGTTAAATTTGCTAATTCGAGTTTCCACGCGTGAGTTACGAAATGGGTTATACGAATTCGGGATATTTCTGTTATCGTTGTTATTGTTATTAGGGGCGGGATCGTTTTCTTGAGAACGATTTTGATTTTGATTTTGATTTTGGATGGAGAGAGAGAGAGAGGAATTTTTCTTGGAAGGAGAAGTTAAAACGGTTGATGGGATATATATAATATTGGATCGAGTGGTATAGCAAAAAAATTTCGAGAGAAGACAAAAGGATCGATCTTGAATCGTGTCTCGTCTAAAGTTCGTGTTGTTGTTATGGAGGAACGGATTTCTCTTGAGAACGATTTTGATTTTGATTTTTGATTTTGGATGGAGAGAGAGAGAGAGGAATTTTTCTTGGAAGGAGAAGTTAAAACGGTTGATGGGATATATATAAAGTTGAATCGATTGGCATAGCAAAAAAATTTCGAGAGAAGACAAAAGGATCGATCTTGACTCGTGTCTCGTCTAAAGTCCGCGTTGTTGTTATGGAGGAAGGGATTTCTCTTGAGAACGATTTTGCTTTTGATTTTGATTTTGGATGGAGAGAGAGAGAGGAATTTTTCTTGGAAGGAGAAGTTAAAAGGGTTGATGGGATATATATAAAGTTGAATCGATTGGTATAGCAAAAAAATTTCGAGAGAAGACAAAAGGATCGATCTTGAATCGTGTCTCGTCTAAAGTTCGTGTTGATGTTATGGAGGAAGGGATTTCTCTTGAGAACGATTTTGCTTTTGATTTTGATTTTGGATGGAGAGAGAGAGAGAGGAATTTTTCTTGGAAGGAGAAGTTAAAAGGATTGATGGGATATATATAAAGTTGGATCGATTGGTATAGCAAAAAAATTTCGAGAGAAGACAAAAGAATCTTGAATCTCGTCTAAAGTTCGTGTTCGCAACAATTAAGGTGCACAATTATCGTATCGATCTCAAAGTAGCGACGCAACACGTGTGTCATTTGGAAACTCTACAAGTGTCTCCCAATTGTCCTACGACATTCTCATTTGCATTCTTTCGGCGTCGTAACTCGCACGAACGCATTTTCCGCCAACAATCGTGTACATAATTTCTTCCAAGCATTCCATACACGTATCTAATCGTCCCTTCAAAATTCCCGAAACATTCCTTCTCCTATTGAATCGTAACATATACGCACACACCCTTCTTCTTCTATCCCCTTATTCTCCACAAATTGTTGCGCGACACGATCCGTCCCAAAAGATTGGAAAAATCAATTTTCTATCGCGTCTCTCTCTTTCTCTCTCGAAAAAAATTTTCGATCAACGAAAAAAAGGGGGGAGAGAAGAGGAAAGCAACGATGACGCAGCCGACGCTCGGTTTCCAGTCTCGGCCCAAAATCGAAAAGAGTTGATTTACCCTTGTGGTGGGATCGCTTTGAGAGGGAATCGACACGTGTTCACCCGCGTAATACCGAACAGAGATCGAATAACGGCGTTTAGGCGGGCGTCGAATTTAATCGCGACGCGAGCGCTCGCCGCCTCCCCGAAAATCCATTATATATATACCCTTACTCGTGTCCCTTGGAACGCGGCGAAGAGAGAGAGAGAGAGAGGAGGGAAAGAAAAAAGAAAAGAGGAAAAAAGAGAAGAGAGGACGAAAACGAGGAGAACGAGGGCGAAAAACACTCGCGAATAATGCCGCGATGCGAAATGCACGGTTCACCGCGCATAATTACGAGTGCACGACCACCACGCCAGGAATCGTAGTTCTGGAATTATTGCGGGAGCGAAACGGGCGCAACCACGCGCTGCTCTGAACGAGGGAGGCAAAAACACGATGGGGAAGACGAGGAGTTTGAGGTTGGAGCAGGAGGAGGGGAAGGAAAAAAGAGGAAAGAGGCGAAGAAAGGAGGATGAGGAGAGAGAGAGAGAGAGAGATGGAAACTAGGAAAATAATAATATTCGGGGCTTTTGAATCCCCCGAACAATTAGCTGCAGGATACTCGAGAGGCCAAACAGTTTAAATCTAATAACGCCGCCGCCCTTGTATCTTGCATCTTATTATCGTCACCCTTCGACCCTTCCCTACCCGCTTGTCGATCGTCGCCCCGACTTTGAGAGCCGCTTTGTCTCCAACCCTCCGAACGATCGTTTCGTTTGCTCGAGTTCTCGAGTTTGAAAAACAGAGAGAGAGAGAGAGAGAATATTCCGTTCTCAGAATATACAGTGATCTTGGATTAAAACAACGCGCGATCTCGATTATCTTTTAACGGGCGGTTAAAAGATAAGTAAAAGGGAAGTGGAGGATTAATAAACACGGCTCGTTTCCACGAGATTTCGTTTACGACATTTCTCTCCCGTCATTGTTCCCGATATCCTCCCCTTCTTCTTCTTCTTCTTCTTCTTTTTTTTTTCCTCCCCCCACGTCGATCTGGTCTCTTAATGGCGAACGGCGAACGGAAAGGTATCCCGTGATTGCCGGGGATAAAGTTTCGTTGACAGGAAAAACGAAATACGGTGAAAAAACGCGCGCACGGGAAAACGGATGGCGGGGAGGTAAATAAACAAACAAGAAACACAAGCGTCGATACCTGAGGGGGATAAGAGGAAGAGGGGGGGAGGAGAAGAGAGAGAGAGAGAGAAAAAAGGATCCGTGGCAATGACAGTTCTGACACAGGATCGCGGATTCAATAATCCGGTGCTATTGAATGGCGAAAGCTGAAAATAAATACGCCAAGCTTTTCACATCGATCCAAGTGGGCTTTGTCGCTCCGCGATCCTTGCCTCGAGTAACACGCGGCCGTGGAAACGTGGAAAAGTGAGCATTAAAAAAAAAAAAAAAAAAAAAAAAAAAAAAAAAAAAAAAAAAAAAAAAGAAAGAAAAAAAAGGAAAAAGGAGAGAAAAAAAAAAGGGACCCGCTTAAAATATCATTCGCGGTTCCCAGAGTACCGAGTGACAACCGAATCATTCGCGGCCCGACTCATTGACTCGTTTCGTTGCAACGATCGTGTACTCGTATTTTTGAATCACGGCTTTTCATTTGCGCGCAACAGTTCGCCGATTCCGACCAGGGAAATAAACGCGTGAAAAATAATTTCGTGGTTCGTTTCGACCTTTTTTTTTTTTTTCCATCCATTTTTATTTCTTTTTTCTTTTTTCTTTTTTTCTTTTTATGATTTACTATTTGAAAAATTGTTCGATCGATAACTTCGATATATATATATATATATGTAAAATACATATGTATGAAAAATTGTGGTTCTTTTGTTCGAACTTTCCAAGCACAAGTGCAAAATTCTCCGAATATTTGGTTTTTCTTTTTTGGTGCAACGAAATCGAAATTCCTAAATTTAGATCCCTCGCGATTTTAGGCCAAAACTGTTCCATTTTCAATTATCATAGATCGTTGTTCTCTTCCTTCAACCATCAACTTCATCGATCAAACGTAAATTATTTGAGAATATTTAAACTATCTCCAAACCATACCATACAAAATCTCGATCCCCGTTTCGAAACGTTCGAATCGTCGTTTTTGAAAAAAAGATTTTCTCCACTCTGATTTCCCTGATAGATAAGTAACGAATCGAGGTACGCTCGATCAGAAAACGAGGCAAATTGTCAGGATCGTTTTCAGGCTGACAAATGTTCCCCTCTCGATGATCGATGTCCCCTCTCGACTACCCTTGCTCTTCGCGCCTCGTGCTCTCGTCTCTCCTCGTTCTCGAGTTAGGAATCGCGGTTAGAGGGTTGTCTCCAGCGTCTTCCCCACGAGGGGAGTGAGAAATTAGGGAAGGTTTAACGGTGGCCACAGCTCGGCGGGCCCCCGCTCTAAGCGATCATGGATTAGCTGGAGGAGGAAACGCGGAACACGTTTGAGGGAGGGCTTGGCAAAACCATGCGCCAGCCAGCTAATTACTATGGCACGACGGCGGTTTAGAGGCCAGCTTCGCTCTCGTGATCGTTACGGCCATCCGGCCGCCGAGTGGGTGGAGGGATTCCGTTTCCCAGCCAGAGTCAATGATGGTGTGTACTTGCGCTCGTTACATGGATCTAACTAATGCAAGAAGTTCGAATCGACGTTAGATGCGAATCAATTCGTGTATGCAGTAACGCTACTAACTGTGGAACAGGAGAGCGTTTCAATGATCGATACGAAACGAAGGGTGGAACGATGAGTTTGCTCCTTTAAAACGAAAACATTGTGAAATTATTTGTCGTTCCCAATAATAAAAAGAGGATTATCTCCCTCTTCCAACAAGACAATTCACGTTCCATTCGCGTATTTAAACTCTTTCTCGTATGCTGAATCGCGGGAGGAACGAAGGAAGGAAAGAGAGAAAGAGGAAGGGGGCAAAAAATGTCGGTGCCTCGTTAATGCGATAACGTTCCGCTTTCGTCGAGTGGATTTCTGGTGGAGGGGGAGAGAAGCCGGCGTTCGAGCTCTCGTGTTACGAGCATAGAAACAAAAAAAAGAGAAACGAGAGTACGACGAGTATGAGGCCGGTAATAAAAGTGAAGGTCGCTTTTCGTGTGATCCGCGATCATTGTTATTCCAAAAGAAAGACGAAACGAGTTCTGTTGTCTCTCTGTGCGTTTCGAAAGCGCGCGCGTAAACGCGTGGTATTGAAGAGATATTGGTTTGGCGTGCTCGTCACGTCTCACGAATCCTCGACGGATAATGATTCGATGAATGGAGAGAGCGTGCAATCTGCCGCTCAAATAGGCGGCAAACAAGGCGTTGAAATCGTGGGTGTCGAAGGATGAGAGAGGGGGGAGGAGGGGAGGAAGAGATGAGAGCGAGAATCTCTTGGAGAAAGATTATTGTCGCTTACTCGAGGAGAAGGGAAAATGACTGGGAGGATGCTAATTAACCAGCCCCGGGTACTCTTCGGTCTCTGACACGAAGCTCTCCCTCTCTCTCTCTCTCTCTCTCTCTCTCCTCAAAAGATGTTTACGCTGCGAGAGGATGCTTTAATCGAGTTGAAGAGACGAGTCGAGTAACCCAATTAACTCTCTCTTCCGTTACTTCTACGCTATGCTTCCGTGCCTCATCCTCTTCAGACATCTCTCTCTGTCTCTCTTTTACCGTTTCTTCGCTGTTTTCTCGCATTCCACGCTCCATCGATGGTATCCGCGCTTCGTTCTCCTCACTTGGCATAAAACGTCAACCGACCGCGCGACGAAACGTCTTTCCCATTGGGGAAAAAACATTTTCCACGGAATGGAGGAATACGGCTGAGACGGTGGGATCTCACGGCTCGACGGTGACATGACCGGTGACAGGGATAATTAATTTTCCTAATTGAAGTCTCCGTCTTTCCGACTGGGGCAACCGGTTGCTCCTTTGGGAGGCACTCGAGGAGGTCCTCGATCGAGTTTCGTTCGAGTTTGTAATGGGAAGTCAACCGGTTTTGAGATTTATTATTCCACTTATTGTCGTGGTAAGATCTCAAGTTTGAATTGGACGTAATCATTCTGTACGTAAACATTCGTGTTTTTCATTTTCGTTCGATTTCGATCGATTTAAAAAATTATTTCTATTCGATCTTTAATTATTTCCAAATGATTCAACGAGAGTTCAAAGGAATATCTTTCGGGTTTTTTTAAGTTGAGAGGAAAGATGGTAGATCGTAAACACGATTGATTATAACTCTTCCAAAATTGTTAGAAAATGAACAAAGAGAAAAAAGAAAGAAATATTTTTCCACGCCAGTTTGCTCGATTAATTTCATCGTTTTCGGGTGAAGGATTTTTCGGAAAAAAAAAAAAAAAAAT
>NW_006263500.1:114587-117701 GCF_000469605.1 Apis dorsata
CCACTTTGCACTCCGACACGCAACCTCGTTAATGAATACCACGCACCGCCGCCATGTCCTCCGGCTTCCGGTTCATAAACGTCACGTCGTGGCATGTGCAATTTTCGGCCGCAATTGCGTATAGTCGAAACTACACACACGCGATAGTTAGTCGAAACTGCGTGGAATGCATCAAATCCCCCTCTCCCTCTTTCTCTCCCCTTTTCTATCCCTTCCAGGGATTAATTGACGCGCGAAATTATAAATATGAATTTATACTCGGCTTTGGAAAATTATTCGTTGCTTATTTGGAGTCGTTGAACGGGGCAAAATTCGAGAAATTTCGAAGGAAAATATTTCGAACGAGGATTTTAATTTGAACGTTAAAGAATCGATTGTCCCTACTTGCCGTTGATTGATGGGCTCGAAAGAATCATCGCGTAATCGTTCGAGGATAAATCTTATTTTTCTTACGGATGAACAGAAAAAAAGGAAAAGAAAATTCTAGGAAATATAAGATAATACGATTTTCTCAATTATCTCTACGCTTGAGTTTTTAAAACAATAATTTTAATGAAAATTCATATTTCCCTCCCAAATGCGCGAAAAATTATGAACCCCTCTTTTTTTTTATCTCTGCTTAAGTAGCTTATTTTAAGCTTGTATTTTCGCGTTGATATCATAATATATAATAAAAATTACTTACATTCGTATTAACGCATTATATTACTCTTCTTATCGTCTTATCCAGTTTCAATTCTGTTTGATTCTCTTCCATCAATTATTCAAGTAATCCCAGTAAATCCTTTTTTTCCCCTTTTTAAAAGGGTGCAGTTGACAAAGACAGGGGATTGCTTCTTCGAACAATCGCTCAAGGCGTGTATCTTAGGTCAAAGAGCCAGCATCACACGTGACTGGTTATCACCTTGAAATTTTCCTTCGCGTCTCTCATAATTTTTTTTCTACTATAAAAAAGCGCCTTCTCAGGCAGATCCCTTTTCAAACCTCGTTTTATCTTGGTAACGCGAATTTTTCTTCGCAAGCGACGAAAGGAAAACGAAAAACTTGGTATCCTTAAAATAGAACGTTATGTGCAGAGAGATTCAATTGCCAGCTAACTGCGAAAGAAATATTTAAATCCAGAAATTTGAAAGGGAGATTAAACGAAATTCGAAATTCTCGAAGCAATTATCAAGAAATGTTAATGATACAGAAAAAAAGAAAAAAATTTCTATTTTTTGAGAGAAACGATTTTATATTTTCGAATATAATTTTGGTATTATTTTTGAATTTATCTTTTCACTTTCGTCCATTTTCCAAATAATTGAATTTTGTCTTAAAATTTCAAAACTTTTTTTCTGATCACATTGATCTTTTAGAAGATCAGAATAATCACATCTGAAAATTATTTTTTTCTCATTTCACGATGATCCTTTCAGCGAATACTTGCTCAGCACGCGACGCGCAAATTTTTCCAAAACATCGGCGTACATCAAAAGCCGTAATAATTGATCAGATGAGAGAGCACAAACTTTGCTTGTGTAATGCGATTTTAATTGCAAATAAACTGTCGCCAATTATAATTCTTTCTTCTCTTAGAGGGAACGAAACGTTCACCATGACGACTGCGGCTCTAATTATAACGAAAATATACAAGACAGGATTTCAGCTTCATAAACACTTGCATAATAAAAAAGA
Source organism: Apis dorsata (assembly GCF_000469605.1). Classification (NCBI taxonomy): domain Eukaryota; kingdom Metazoa; phylum Arthropoda; class Insecta; order Hymenoptera; family Apidae; genus Apis; species Apis dorsata. The sequence continues at coordinate 116,265 of NW_006263500.1, forward strand.
GCTCGAAATTAATATCATATTAACGTTCCAATTATTAAATTAAATTTAAACCTCGCTTTATATATGTCATATAATTCTTCTTTTTGAGAGAACGAATTAAATCCCAAATAAAATTCTTCGTCTTAAATTTCATATCCGAGAAACCAAAAAAAATCGATCAATCTTCGCCATTATTTCTTCTTTTAACAATTCTCTATTTTTTACTCGATTCGCGACACTTTTACGCGAATATAACAAGATAAACTCGATTATTCACGAACGTCTCTGAATAAAACCAAGAATGCTGATAACGTGTCACAAAATAGTCTCGATTGTACTTAGCTTCGTAAACCCTTCGAGATTATCATTCGAGAAATTGAACGAAAGTGTCGTTCGAAAGTGTGAACGGAATGCGTGGACGGAACGGAAAGGAAGGAAGAGCAACTGGCGGCTTAACCGAATCGCGTGTCCCTGCTGTTCCGGATTATCGCGTCGTCACTTTTCTAAAACGCACACCTTTCCAACGAATGCGAATTTTCGATCGACGATTCTTGTTTTCAACCTTTCTCGGTTTGTCGAAATTCGTGTTTGAAACAGAAAAAAAACAGAACAGAAGAGAGATCATTTTTTTTCTTCCTTTTCAACCACTTTAAATATTTTCTTTAGTTATCACGAATCAAATTTAAAGAAAATATAGATTAACCCGAAAATTGATTAATTTCGGGGATTATTGAAGAATCAATGAGAATCGAAAAGGAAAAGATATATTTCGTCAGATTAATCTCACTCATCGATAAGATATTCACGTCTTCTTCATCGTCAAATATCCAAATCAACTACGTTACAATTACACAACCCTACACTTGAATAACAAGTGTACGAATTAACATTAAACTCCGTTTCACCCCCTATCTAAATTTAATCTCGGCGTAGGATGCAATTTACCCAGGCCACGCATCACCGTAATTCCCCCCCGCTGATACCTTCAGAAAAACTCGCGCACAACACCTTTCCTTCCCTTCCCTTTCGTTCCAACTCGAGGCTCGCTTCCCCTCTCCTCCCCTCTCTTCCCACCATCCATCCACTAATCACTCGGCCCGGCCACGATAACGCTGAACGCGGCGTAATTAACGGCGTGTAATCGGAGGGAGGGTCGGTTTCATTCATTCTTCCGTCGTTACACCCGTGCGTACACCCGATCGATCGATCTCGATCGCGAGTGTCGCGTGCCATCGTCGCGCGTCACGCGCACGCACCCCTCTCCCCTTCTCGTGTATGATAATCAACCGTCGATATTGACCTGCATTCGCAGGGAGGAAGGAAGGGAGGGGAAGAGAGAGGCGCAAACTCTGCTGTTTTCTGTGATTCTTCGAAAAGTTGCGAGGAAAAATTCAAATTTGAGTTCGAATTGAACAGGATTAGAGCGATCGATAATATTGTTGTGCGAGTAAAAATAAG
>NW_006263500.1:117916-126477 GCF_000469605.1 Apis dorsata
GCTTCATTATTATGATATTGACCTGCATTCGCAGGGAGGGGAAAGCAGGAAGGGGAAGAGAGAGGCGCCACAAACTCTATTGTTTTCTGTGATTCTACGATTCTTCGAAAAATTCTTCGATTCTTGCGAGGAAAAATTCAAATTTGAGTTCAAATTGAACAGGATTAGAGCGATCGATAATATTGTTGTGCGAATAAAAATAAGAAAAGAAGGCGGAATATCGCAACATAGGTTTTCTGCAAACCTATGCTTTATTGTCACACTTCATCATCATGATATTGACCTGCATTCGCAGGGAGGGGAAAGCAGGAAGGGGAAGAGAGAGGCGCTGCAAACTATTATTTTCTGTGATTCTACTATTCTTCGAAAAGTTGCGAGGAAAAATTCAAATTTGAGGTCAAATTGAACAGGATTAGAGCGATCGATAATATTGTTGTGCGAGTAAAAATAAGGAAAGAAGGCGGAATATCGAAATATGTTTTCTGCAAACCTATGCTTTATTGTCACGCTTCATTAAAGAACGAAAAGAAGTTTACGTTTCAAAGGGAAATTGAATTTATCAGTCCTCGAATTTCATCTTTATCTTCCGCTTCACTTTCTGCAGAAGTGAAATGCGCTATTAATCCTTTCTGTTGGTTCTTGCTAATTGACGTTTGAACGATCACTGTTCCTTTCACTGTTCCTCGTAGACAGAGTTGGGCATTAAGCCATGAGTCGAACGAGTGACTTTAAAGTTAAAAATTTCGAACAAAGTTATTTCAAGTAATTACTTATTCAAATTAAATAACATTTGTTCGTAGCTATTATATAGTCGATTCGTTTATTGTCACGTTTTGAACAATAAATTATCGAAGTGATTTTAATTCGTAACTTCAATCATTAAACTTATTGTGGTATTTTTTTTTTATTTTCACTCGTACAACGTACTGTGGTGCATAGTTTGATCGTTTAATCCGGAGACAATCCCTGTATATTACAATCGTAACGAGGCTATATTCGTCCGACATTTTATTAATTGACTTATTCGACTTGCCTGACAAATGACTGATCTGTACTTGTTTGATAATACTAACGCAGCTTTACCATTTGTCCGGCCATAAAAGCCTCCTTTCTATCGATTGCCTTAACCCGTCGACAAATGATTGATCCACAATATTTATTAGATAAACTGACCCTTATTACTCTGGTCTGACAAACGACCGACTTATACTACTCGTTTAACTACGACAATATCCCCAGCGATGGACAAAATTTAATAGTTGAAACTAGGAATAAAGTTACTTCAGATAAATTACTTCAACAATCTATTCTTCGAAACGTAACAATAATCGCGAATAATCGATCAAATGATCGAGATTATAACGAGGAAGGTCGAACAAGTAATATAAGTAATTAACTGAAGTAACTTTATTCGAAATTGTTAACTGGTTGCTTTTTCAACGAGTTAATATCCACGACTCTCTCATTCCCCTTCTCTGACAAATGACCAACTCACAGTCCAACGAATGATTGACTTATTCTACTTGTCATTGTTCTCGCACGATAAATATTTCGCTTGTCACACGTCAACCATCTTATTCCACTTTCCATTTCTAATTTTTCTCCATTTCTCACTCGTCCAACCAGGATTATCAAGCACATGTCCAGAGACGGTCTAATCGTATCCAGGTGTCGTGCGGATAGAGCGCATTAAGGGGCGAAAACGAGAGAATAATGCCGGGCATAAGTGGTATACGCGTATAAAGGGCTCGTTCATAATTGCTGTAAAAACGATATGATTACAAGGGGAGAAGCGTAATTGCGTTACGACACATTGCTCGCTACGCACGAAATAATGGGGGTGTACGCGTCTCTCCATCCCTTCTCCTTATACAGGGTGTCCAAGATTACCGAATTACAGAAAAATATAATTCAATCGATTCTTCGAAGCGATCAATCCTTTCGACGATTTTTATCATCGAATGTAACGATTCGAAAGCAGACTAAACTCAAGATTATACTCCATCTATGGACGTAAGAAGAATATTGCAAATTTTGCAATACTCGTAGACAAAGAAATTTTATTTACGAAGCAATCACTGAAGAAATATCTATTTTCCAAGGAAAGGCAATATAAGCCGTCAAACTCTTGTATCCTTTTTCTCAAACACCCTGTATATTCGCGTGTGCACGTAGGGGGTGAGTTGAAACGGGGAAGGGGTGTATAGCCGCCGTTTGTAGCTGCGCCTAGAGTTATGGCCAATAAACCACGCACGCACGAAATATAACTGGTCGAGTGCGCGGATGGAAAAAGAGGGGGAGGGGGCGAATATCTCTCCTCCCTCCCTCGAGGACAAGGGTTCTTCCCCGGCCGCGATAAATGAATATTTAATCTATCTTCTCGCGTGGGTGTAACTAATTTGAAGGTAGCCGGCCGGCCGGCCCTCTTAAGCGGCCCCCAGTAAATCTCGCAAGTTCTCACCCTCTCGAAGGGTTGGGACGTAACCTCGACACCATGGTGTCGTCGTCGATCAACCTTCTCCCTCCTCGCTCTCTTTCTTCCCCTATCCAACCTATCCGCGCGGATTCATTCGGTATTCCATTCGTGGCACGCTCCCCCGCCGCGTGAAATTCGCCTCTCCATTGTTCTTTTCGATCATATTCACCAGCACTTGGGGGACCCCAGCATTGTCCTTAACTCGATATTAATTATCGCGTCGTTAACCGGGGATATTGTCCGAGTTAACCTGCTTCGTTTCTGAATAAATAAAGTTGCGGGTCGGGAACAATGGAGGGTAGATAATACGTTTTTCTTTTTTTCTTTTTCTTTTTTCTTCTTTTTTTTTTATGAGAGATACAGAGAGACTCTGTTCCGAGTTTCTCTGTTCCTTTCTTTCGCTTCTGGTGGAGATTTCGCTTTTGGAAAAATCTTTGCGGAACGGGCTCGGCGAAAAAGAGAAAACCTCGACGAAAGAAAAGGGAAAAGTGGGAGGGAGAAGGGGTAAAAGCGTTTATCGGTGTTCGTGTATTAATTCGAATTATGTGTAAAGGAGAGAAAGGGAGAGAGAATGGCGAGTAAAAATGAAGAGGACTGTTTTAGCAAATATTCGCAATCGTTAAATTTCCTGGAACAACTCGGTACGTGTTAATAGAAAGGGAGGCTTATCTTTTTCCAACCGGTCGTTAACGAGTCTCGTCGTATCTGACGGGGCGATTCTGGGCACGGTTGATGACGAAAAAAGGCGAAATAAAATAATATTCCCCTTAATAATGGCTCGAGCAAAATGGCAGTGGTCGGTCGGGAGACGAATTGAGCCTTGCCCTTTGCTACTCTCTCGGGTTCGAGAACGTTTGTCCTCGAGGGCCGTAAATTCTGTCCTTCCAGAAATACGAGCATCCATGGGACGTGGATCTTAACTTTATCGTTCAAAAATCAATCTCCATCAATAATTCTTCCTCGCCGATCTCTCAGATTCGTCCCCTTAATTTAAAAAAACACCCCGTCTTATTCGTGTTTCGTCTTCTAAGAGAAATAATTTTCTATTAGAATGAAAGGGTGGTAAAATGACGACTTTCTCTCTCTCTTTCTCTCTCTGATTATTTTGCAAGATCACGGATGTCGCGATAATTGGAAAGTTTCTCCGGATCCTGTTCCTTTTCGGCGTGAAAAGGAGAGAGAGAGAGAGAGAGAGAGGAGAGGAAGTGAACGCGATATCGCGTAATTATTGCTCGGTTTTGAGGGTGGGAACTGCGCGGATTCTTCCTTTCAAAGCTTGCGGAGGTAATCTTGAAACAGGAGGTTTGTCTAATAACTCCGTGCGTCAAAAGGATAGCTTGCGCTTCATTAAACCTCTCGAAAACTTGCCGGCTGATTAAGACGGATGCCGTGCTCGCCATGGATCATTTTCGGGGCTATTGGACAGCTAGCAACACACTCGTACGATCATGGATCATGGTATAGATACAAGTTGATAGTTGTGATACAAGCAAACTCACGAACGACCCAATTTCTTACTGGATTATCCATATTTAAAGTGGTAGATGATAGACATTCCTCTTCACGGGATTACTACAACAAAAATTATAATAATAAAATTACTGGGGATCTATACAATCATGGTAGATACAAATTGATGCTCACGATCCAATTTTTCAGTGGACTATCCAAAATGATAGATGATAGACTTTCTTCCTCTTCATAGGATAACTACAACAAAAATTTATAACAATAAAATTACTGTGAACGACTCAATTTTAGTGGATTATCCAAAATTGTAGATGATGGACTTTCCTCTTCATGGGATTACTGCAACAAAAATTATAACAATAAAATTACTGGGGATCTACACGATCATGATATAGATACAAGTTGATGGTTTACGTTATGCTCACGAACGATCCAATTTTTCAGTGGATTATCCAAAATTGTAGATGATAGACTTTTCTCTTTACGGGATTACTACAACAAAAATTATAGCAATAAAATTACTGGGGATCTACACGATTATGAATCATGATATAGATACAAATTTATAGTTTATATTATCACGAATGATCTAGTTTTTTAGTGAACTATTCAAAATTGTAGATGATAGACTTTCCTCTTCATAGAATAATTACAACAAAAATTATAACGATAAAATTATTGTGAACGATTCAATTTTTTAGTGGATTATTCAAAATTGTAGATGATAGACCTTCCTCTTCGCGGGATAACAACAAGAAAAATTATAGCAATGAAATTACTGTGGGCCTAACGATGGAAATGGAATTAGAACAGATATTATATTGTTTATTATTGTATTGCATTTATCATTGCAAATATAATAATCCATAATGAGATAATCGAATATCACAATCTTCGAGCAATAATTCCTTGGCCGTGTAGGAAAAATTAAAAGATTAATACGAATATCCCCTTTACGAGCTTATGAATTTTCTATTGCACATACAACACAGACCGGTTCCGGTTACAACCTTTTGAATTCTGTTTCATAGAATTTTAACGGGGAGAGAAGGAGTATTTTAGAAACGGGGAGAAAGCCGTCTCTTTCACGAGATTGTCCGGATAGCGAAAAATCTGAATAGATCCTTTCGCTCCGGGTAATTCCTTGGAATACATACCCTGATCTTAAAGCAAAGAGAGTGGAGGGATCGTTTTTTATCAATTTCGATTCTCTCCAACGTGATGCGAAATTAGCGAGTTCTTTTGAAAGGTAACGAAAGGTAATGAAAATTCCTCGATCGTCGCAATTCTTAAACCGTTACAACCCGTCTCTCCCCCCCTCGGGGAGGGGGACGAGAGCTATTCGTCTTCCGAAGTTTTCCATGCCACCTTCCCCTCCCATCGATCCTCTCGTCTTATTCCTTTTCCTCCCTTTTTGCTTTTCTGCTTTTCATTGTTCCAACGTTTTCTCTCTCTCTCTCTCTCCCTTCCTCTTCTTTCTCTCTCGTGAAAATCTCCCGCACTGCCGAAGAAAGAAGAATAACACGAAAGAGTAAAATTTTATCGAGCCAATGGCATCGTGGATGAGTAAGATCGCGAAGAGTTTGGCGAAACGACCAGAAGAGTTTTGATACTGCATGCATTATGTATAGATCTCCGTGTAACGCCGCTTGCACGCTTTGGCACGCGAACGAATTTACACGATTTATTACAACGAATCTTGCGATCTTTTCTTCGATCGAACTCTTCCTCCCTTTCTTTGAGATCAAATTTTTATAGAGCTCGTATAATCTTCTTTATTCTCCTTATTAATCCTTTAAATATAATTTTCAATTATATCATTTTATATCTATTTTTAATTCGTTCAATAAAATTCTCACTTTTGACGAAAACTTGTTTGGGAACAAATATTCGAAGAGTGTCATCGTAATAATGATTATAAAATTCGAACCGATAACAGAGAATAATCGTTATTTGTATTAAGGGGGTAGAAAGGAATGGAAGAAATTGCTGCAGTATTGTCAAAATCTAGGAGAACAAAAGAAAAGAAGAAAAAGAAAAAAATACTATTCTTCCTTTTTGTCCATAGCAATATTTCCAATTCTCATTGTATTCGCGCAATATCGATGGCCACCCCTTTTAATTGATCTCTCTGCGTGAGAAAGAAACCCCATTCCGTTGTACGGCTTTCACCCTATGAAATTCAAATTTCCCGCGTGCCTAATTTTCGAGAACGAATAACCAAAATTTTCAGAAGGTGCTATGCAAAGTGGCTCCTCTCGTGGCGCGAGAAATTTACTCACCCTTTGGCGAAACAAGAACGAAACTCGATTCCACGCGCTTTTGTACACGCGTGAGTGTATTTCTCTTCCTTTTCCTTTCTCTCGTTCATCCTTTTTCCCTTTCTTTCTTTCTTTCTTTCTTTCTTTTCTTCCCTCCCCTTTCTTTTCCATTAAATTCGTTTCGTCAGTTATGAAAGATTCCCTCGTTTCCACGCGTCTTCGGAGGTTGCCGCTCCAACATCAGAGCCTTATCCCGGAGGAGAAATTCTCGAGGAACAACGCGTGCCCTCCGGGGCCGGTAGAGAAAGTTTCCACTAAGTACGGTTAAATAAATCAACGGGCGCATTGCGTGCAAGCTTTAAAACGAGTTTTTAATTTAAACGTATCCCGGCGCAAATACGTAATTTCCATGATTTAGCGGTGTTCTTCTCCTTTGTTTCCTTTTTCTCTCTCTCTTTCTCTTCCATTTTTCTATTCTTTTTTTCTCTTTTGCGCTCCTTTCTTTTCTTTCAACTCTTCGGGATTGAATAAAATTGAAAACGAATCTTTGGAAGGGGGATGGAGGACGAGTTGCTGGATATTTAGGATAATGGAGGACGAATACGGCGTTACATTCATAGACGATTACTTAAAACTTTCGAACGATTATGGCCGCGATACGTTAACACCTAACTACTGCTTTCATCCCCTTATAGGATAGCATAAAGAAAAAGAGGGAAAGAGTCGTAAATTTGTACCGTTAAATTCCCTTCCCCTCTCCTTTTTTCCCCCCGAGTTTCGCTCCTAATATAACACGCGCAAACCTATGAGTCCAAACTTGTGCACGATTCATCCGTGACAGGCAGAATATTTTAAGAATCTTCTCGTAATCCAATTATCGCCGAAGAAGAATATAGAAGTGCTATTCCATGCGAGTAAATTAATCGATTATCTTACTTTCGTTGTCGAGAGGAACAAAGTACCTATGGAAACAAATTTCCCGCAAAATTTCGAGAACGCGTAAATTTAAGAAAAGATGATTTTAAATATCTCGCCCACAATGAAAATTATCGCAAATAAAATCGCGATTGATGGAAACCTTCGAAACACTTATATATACTTTGATAATCGTAATCATAATTACTAAATAAAAAAAAAAAAAGAAGAAGGAGAAGAAGGAAAAGAGAAGGAAGGGGATGGAAATGGGAAAAGGACGCGTGTCGGATCGGGTAATTTGCAGTTACACGGAGATCGGACAATAGCTGTGCCCGATCCCTCTAACGCGGGACGCGAAATGTTAAGCAATTTCTCCGGCTGATTTCAATTTCAAATTAACGCGTTCCCCATGCAAATTAACGCGGATCGGCGGTGCTGCGTCAATATTCATCGGCGGTCGTAAGCGGGTTACGGATTTTTCTCGCGCGACCCCTCCCTCCCCCTCCGTCGTCTTTCCCTGCCGCTCGCTCACGTGCACGCGATCGGTCCCAACCACTCCGAAATATCATCGAAATATCATATGATCGAGTGTGGGTCCGATTTCTGCGAGCCGACGATTCGCGCGAATGGCTTAATTACCATCGAGATTGACTCGAGACAACTGTAATTAAGAGGAAGCTCGGGCTTTGAGGGGGACGGACGGATAGGGGCCGATCGTGATCACTGGAATCGTGGAAGCGGTGGAAGGGGTTGAAGATGGAACCGGAGCAAAGGCGGATACCAGACAGAGAGGGGAGAGAGAGAGAGAGAGAGATCGGTGACTTATTTGCATGTAATAGGTCGAGAGTCTGACTCGATAACGAGATCGAATCGGCGATCGTTTCCCCTCAAATGTGCCCGACGCCAACGCCTTTTTATTTCGGTCACACTTATTTTCCACCCCCCCTCCTCTCTGCTCATTTGCCACGCTTCGTCACGCTTAATGAATATTCATATATACATAGGTCGAAATAGAATTAGCCGGCGAGTTATTAGCCTGTGAATTAACGTTATCCACGAGGGGGGGAGAAAGGGGTGTATCCGCTCTTGCTTCGATCCCCCTTCCAGATTAATCTGTTTATCATACGTGTGAGTATATATATATATATATATATATGTACGTTGCGCGATCATTATCGTAGAAACGGTTCGTGAAACGGATGGAAGATGGACGAGAGTCTCTCTCTCTCTCTCTTTTTCTCTCTCAAAGATCGAGAATCGGTTCATTATGTGTGACCGAGTGTGCATTTAAACCGGGGGCGCGCTTTTCATCCGCGGATGTCGAGATCTCGAGGGCCAAATCCGATTTAACCTTTTTTGCGCTTTTCAAGCAGCGCCCCTCCCTTTCTCTTCTTCTCTACTCGGAACCGACTCGTTCCATCGTTTGAAACACGCGCTTA
>NW_006263500.1:131693-132182 GCF_000469605.1 Apis dorsata
CTCGTATCGCTTTAACGTTTTTTTTTTTTTTTCCTATCCAAAAGATCTAATATTTCGAATCGTATATCCGTTGACGGGAAAAAACGCGATTAATTTGACGATGAAAAGAAACCGAATTCTCTCAAGAAATTCAAGAAAAGAGAGTTTGTTTCTAATAAAGGAAACAAAAATCGGTCGAGGAAGCAAAGAAAGAAAGAGAAAATGGAATTACAATTTATTACTGGAGAAACGTATTATCCCATGGCAAGTGACGCGCGCGATCATTCAAATATTTGAGCAGCCACTGCGTTAACGAGTTTCCAACCAAATCTGTTTGGCTTCGCAGCGGGCAAACGGACAATCCTCGACGATCGTCATCATCGAGCGTGCGCCGTGATAACCTTGTGGGCCTGTTATTAATTGAACCACTTAACCTTTTTTTCTCAATTATTCACGATACAATCGCGTTAAACCGACGAGGCTCGCGTGACGAGGGAGGAGGAGGGAGGG
>NW_006263500.1:132201-136858 GCF_000469605.1 Apis dorsata
CCGCACGCGTGAAACCCTCTAAAATATGTAGCCGCCGCGTAATGAAGGTATGTTTAATAAATAGCCATCCGGGATCGCGCGGCTTTCACGCCAGCCAACGCCGTGTGTCCCGCCTTCCGTTTATCCCCCGTATCTGCGACTCACCTCGACCGAGTCAGTGTGCAAATTGTCGAGAAACGTGGAACAGGGAAAAAAAAAAAGAAAAAAAGAAATTTGAAACGAGAAGACGCGCGCGGAGCGAGGCGATAAAATTGGTGAATCGATGGGTTTTTTCCAAGTTTTTCTCTCGCGTGTGTATTTGGAACTATTCTCGTCTATGAGATAGAGAAGAGATGGTTCGTTTTTTTCCTTTTCTCTTTTTACGCGAATACTCGTGGATTTGTACATATTATTTAAGGATTCGTGAAAAATCCATTCCCCCATTTTTCACACAGACGATTATTTTATTAAGAGGGGGATTAAGAGAGAAAGTTAAAGTATTCTCCATCTTTTTTCAACTTTGCTCGCCGTTCAATTTTCCTTCCCTGAATTTTTCACACGAACGATACGTCCGATTCATAACATCCGAAACAAACGTCTTTCTACGTCTTCCACGAAATACGAATATTCATCTTTGGAGGAGGGGATCGGTTTTCAACATTTCGTAGGATACCGTCGATCGTCTCGTGAGAAAAGACGCGAGAGAAGGAGGAAGATTCATCTCTCTCGGGCAATTTCCTCGCGCGGTTACAGTACCTTTTACGATTCTCGTACACCTGTTTCTCCCCAGCCTCTATTAAAGCGACGCAACTCCTTCTCTCGAGAGCATCTCGGCCATCTCGCGCGCGCCATTAAAAATGAACGGCTCTCTCGCGGCGTGGAAGGGTTGGCGCGCATGAGCGGCCCCTAATAAACCAGGTATCACCGCGACATTTTCCCTTCTCTTCCTCCTTTCCTTCCCTTTCCTCCTCATCTCGAATCGTAAACTAGGAAACGGACTTAGGTCTTAGCGCGGATGGGCCGTCGAGAGAGAAAGAGAGAGGAGAAGAAACCCGTTCGCCTGTTGCAAGAGAAACGTTTCAGAGAGAGAGATAGAGAGAGTGGATTATCAAGGGAGGAACGATCTCCTCCCTCTCTCCGCGAGAACGTTTCCCGCCAACATTATTGTAAGCTGGCGTAACGAGAATGACCGATAAAAATATCGATTCGAATTTAATCCGCGGGAAGGTTACGCTCTGTCGAGCGGAAAATCGGGAAACGCTTCTGCCCGCGCCCTGGCTTTCCCTGCTTCCTCTTAACCATCCCTCGACGGTCGAATACGGAGAGAAGGAGGAGGAGGAGGAGAAGGAAAACGGACCCGTGAACGTTTCGCCCTCCATTCGAAATCGGATCGATCCTGGAAATTCATCCATTGTGCTCCCCTCTCTCTTAATTAAGGGAAAAATTAAGCCTCTCGTCAAGTTTCTCCGCGTCAAGGTTCTCCCCTCCCCGTTATATATATATAGCAATACGTTTAGATCAATAGCTTTATGGAAATAGATATATCCAGGATATGGATATTACGCGATCAAACATCGTCAAATATTTGCCACGAGAATATTTACCACCATCCGTTTATTAAATCGGCCATACCAATTTCGACGTTGTATTCCATTCGTCAATGATCGAAAACCGGTGTCATCGTCGTCGTCGTCCTCGGATCGGTTAAACGAGTTACCTACGTTTCCTTCGCCCTGATATTTCGCCCGCTTCAACGAAAGACTCAAAGAGTCAAAGTGCATAGAAATTGGTCGCAACGAGGTAAACTCTCGGCGCTTCTCGGAGCGCGCTTCTACTCTGGAAATACGCCTCGTTCGTATTTTCGAGGCGAGAGGGAAGAAATTGATCTAGGTTAGGGATGTTTTTTTTTTTTTTTCGTCACGTAGCGCAGGGAAAACTCGAGTGACGAAAGTCTCGAGTCGCGGAAAGGGGAGGTTGGGGGAAACAGCGGAGGGATTCGAGGGAAGGGAGAAAAAAGAAGAAAATCTCTCCAAGGAGGGAAACGTCCTCCCGCTATCAGATATGTATGACGTCGAGCCACTGACACGCTTTGGGTTCGGATTGTTGGTGTATCGGATCGGATAGGGCATCCATGCGTGATCACAGGATTCCCTAAGGCTCTCCCGATATGCATCCGAATTACGAACGCGGTTTCCAGCTTTTTAAACCATTGAAACTCTTTTAGAGTTTTCTCCTATGATTCCGATTCTTTGATCGTTGAATTTCCATTTTTCCTCCCCCCTGCGATTAAAATTTTAAAATCGGATTATGTATAATTTATAGAAACGATGTCAACAATGAATTAGTTTCGAACGTACCTGAGATTAGAGAAGAGCTATATAATTATCCAATAGTCTTGAAATAGACGTGACCCAATATATGTACGTAATTTATCTAAAATGAGAGAGATTGTAAAGTTAAAATTTAGAGAGTGAATGTTTGAACGTTATACCTATACGGATTAAAAAAAATATCTAAGACATAGAACACGTCATTCTTGAAAATTGGTCTCGACACTTTTCGGAACACGCTTCTCTGGAAATACGCCTCATTTGTATTTTCGAGACGAGAGATTCGAGAAGAAATTGACCTATTAAAAAGATTAATTCAAAACTTTTTGTACTCGTCCAACATCTATTCTTTAACCAATTCAAAACTGCAATCGTTCAAATATCTCATACACGCGTAAACGCTTCCTACTCGTAACTCTCCTCCTCCTAACTGTCACAACGAATAATAATTATCACGAACGGAACTTTAATCTTCGTCACGGTTAACATTCCCCGCGCGTGTACCCCGATCCTCGATAGGATTCTCGATCCTCGATAAGTTTCCGCCTTATCCTCACGCGAATCCACCGACCCGCGTGCATTCACACGCATACACACTCGACACGACTTCTTGAAATTACGTCCCCCTCACACGCGATACACGAGGAACCGATATACCGAAAGTTCAATTCCTCCCCCGCCTCCACTTCTCCGTTTTCACGTTTGTTTCGAGTCGTTCTCGAAGCTATGCATCATTTTTATTTCGTGTACGCACAATTTCTCCCCGCATGATTTGTGACGCGGGGATAAAAAGACGTCTCGTAAACTACGGTCGTCCTTCGTATATATCCAAGTTTCTGAAACGCCTCTCCGAGGTAACTCACCGGCACGGGACAGAAGGTGGTGGTGGTGAATCCGGGGCGAGAGAGAAGGAATCGTTAATCTTCGTTTCGAGAACGAGATATACGTAAAAGAAGTATTCGCGGTTTTTCATCGTGTGTGTGTAACGCGGATGCGGCGAAACGGAAGTGCCGATGGAAACGGTCTCTCGTGCGATGCGTCATCGAGAAAAAAGTCGGAATGGCGACATTGGAGTGGGCGCAGTTTCTGAAATTCTCCGTTGAAATTGTTGGTTGTTGTCCTCTCGAGGAGAGGATTTTTTGATGAAAGTAAGTAGGAATCGAAGTAAAATTGAACGAAGCGAAGAGTAAATTGTTCACTGCTATCTTTTTACATTTTTGTTTCTATTGTCGTATATATTAATTCGATCGTGAATGGAGCAATGAAATTACGATTCTATATAACCTCGATGTAATATAAAAATCTTTTCATTTCTCACAATATGCTATAGTTTAATATTTATAAATTTTGCATTCAATCCAAGTTAAAATAATAATTGTATATATACGTACTATACCATATAAAAAGTTTCGAGCAGTATCGTTCCTGGTCACTAGTCAGATTGTTACAAATCTCGAATCTATTTAACGAATTAAGTCCAATTTGCCAACCACGGGATAAATTCTTGACGATCGTGATTCGGTCCCAGGCAATGATCAAAGTAGTCCATCTCGGCTCGAGGAAGAAATGCCTATGGTGGTGATTATTCGTCGAACGTGGTGCGTGTCTAGGAAACATAAACTCCTCGAGCTCGAATAAAGAACCAGGACTTTGACACCATCGAACTAATAAGAGAGAGGGAAAGAGAAAAATACGAATTCGAGCGGGAAAGAACTGACGGTGAGAAACAAAAGGGGAGGGAAATAGGGGAGAGAAAGGGATCGTGATTCGATCGAGTGTATGAAACTCGAGGACGAAGTGCATGTTGAGTCGGGGGGACGTGAAACGAGCCGGCCTGTGATTTATATTCATAAGTTTAATACGAAGCAAGTTGCAGTCACGTCTCCGCCTGACCCTCCGCCACCCGCATAATTTATGTATTTCTCTTATGTCGACCTTCGAGGAAGCGCGCGGCCTACCCGGTGTCGAAATAAAGTCGAGCCACGGCCTCTCGTGACACGTTGTCGCCGCTTGAATTATCGAAACGCGTGCCCGCTTCCTTATACGACCTTCTAACATGTGATCAGACGAGTGGTGAAACATTCCCAGAGAGAGAGATTGGAACAGATATCGATATGCATTTCGATTAATCCTCTTTTTCTTTCTGCATTCATTCTTCTTCTTCTTTTTTTTTTTTTCCTGTTCGAAATGTTCTGAATGTACAATTTCTTGGTGGCTAATTGCGACTTTTTCTTCAATCTTAGAAGAATATTATATATCTCGATGTTTTAGCAAAATTTTTGTGTCGTTGTTGATGGAATGGAAAAGCAAAAAAAAAAAAAAAAAAGAATACGATTTCTTTATTTATT
>NW_006263500.1:137048-145601 GCF_000469605.1 Apis dorsata
GTCCACTGGATGTTCCGCAATGTACAAATTTTTTTTCCACCCAACTCGATCGAGATTCGACTCTTAACCGCTCTTGAGTGGCCCTCGTTTTTTCGAGGAGAATCGATATATAGAGAGAGCACAGTTTTCCACAAAACTGGTTGTTATTTATTTTTAGATAGTTTATTTCGCTCTGTTTATACTGCACGAATCCGCCTACTTGATACAGCTCGATGATATCGATCCAATGACTCGTTTGGACAAATTTTTAAGAAAATTCCAAGCACCAACAATTCTCTTCTCACCCCAATTATAATTTCGTTTCGAATCGATTTATCATCACTTCTCAAATAAATAAAAAAATGAACGAAAAATTTAAAAAAAATCCCGAGTGATCTCAATCCATAATCATTCCATTATCAATTATTATCCCAATTTCCAAATTTCAAGCCCATCGAAGCTCATCGCGAGCCCATGCATTATGCAATCCAGTGGTATGCAGAACGGGTGTCGAGGTTTCGAAAGTATCAAAGACGAAGGAAAAAAGCATGGATAGGGAGGGAGGGGGTCGTGCATAAAACCTTTATGCTCAAAAGTCTCTCGTACATTCAGCCATGGCGACTCGAGCCGTTTAATTACGAATTCTAAAGCTTCTTCGCCTACCGGGGGAAACACACAGCCCCGTTTGTTTGTCCCGGTTTTATTGCCACTTTTACGGCCCACCTTTCGATGTTTCCGCAATGAAATCGGCCCTCTTCTTTCCCCGTTTCCATCTCATCGGCCTCAAACTTGTTATTGTTCCTCGTTGATTCGAGAGCCGAGACATAATAATTGAAGTATTTCGTAATTCCGATTCTTCGATCGGGTAATGGGTGGTGGGAAAAAATAGATTATTAGGAAATAATATATTTTTGCAATTTCGAGATCTATTTATAGCGAAATATAGGAGAACGACAATTGATGTTTCTTTTTTTTTCAATTTTCGTCTCGTTTATAAATAGCTAATGAATTAGAAAAAAAAAAGAAAAGATAAATTTAACCGTTTAAGTATCATCTTTCGTGTCAACTTGATATAGTTTTTATGTAAAAAAATAACGTTATTTTGATTATTTGAAAAATTAATCTGAGTTTTATTTTTTTAACGCGAATATCTTGTTAATGGAAAAATGTGCAACATAAAAATATATTATCAAATATTTGAAGTATCAATTTAAATGTAATGATTCTTACGCTTTGTCAAATGTCCATTGAGGGTAAGATCTTTGCTTTGCAATTGCCGTGTGATAATTATCCGTTGAACAAGATCCTTTTTCAAATTACAGTGACAAGATATAACGCATATTTGCATATTATAACGAACAAGAGAAACCGTCGTACCCTTCGTTCTTCTCTATAATGTTAACAATAAAACGAATAAGTAATCGATGAGAAATGATCGAATAAAATCCGATAACTTTCAACGAACTTTCAAATAATCCGCTATTCATAATTTTCGCTTCTCTATAAAAATAATAATTACATCGTCCTTCCATCATTCATCGATCGTTTTACCATCGTGCCAATTTAACGAGGGATAATGCGGCATGGACAATCCATTAGGACTATAATACTTATTTATCCAATTTCTATATTATTCACGTGTTAAAACAATAAACGAAAAAAAAAAAAAAAAGAATCATAGGATAATTAATCGGGATCGATTGGAACAACGAAAGAACCTCTCTCTTTCTCTCTCTCTCTCTCTTCATTCGATCCACCATATTTCCTCATCGGATGGAAATGAAGTTTAACATAGGCATTCGAGTGGCCGCTTTGTACGGTGGTTTTCGTACGTGATAATTACGAGGTCGTAGGCCGACGACACTCGAGCACACGGTCGCACTGGAATCACGAGCACGAGCCGTGGAATAAGAAGCGGAAAGCTTTTCAACGAGACGAGGGGAGGTGTCGAGCGGGGGTAGAAGGAGGAGAAGCGAATTCCGCCCCCGCTTAAAACGCACGAGCGAAATGTTTAATTTACCCGCCTTTACTGCCGGCTAGTCTCCAGCTTCCGTTTCGAGCCGTGAATATTCGCGAAACTCGGCGCTCGTTAAACAGCGAGGCGTAATCGGCGATTTGTATAACCTTAATGACGGACCCACCCCCTCTCGTCTCGACCTCTTCCTCTCCCTTTCTCCTTCTTACTCCCTTTCTCCTTCTTACTCCTTTCTTCCTCTCTCTCTCTCTCTCTCGCTCGCTTTCGCGAGACGCTCGCATAGGCCAATCCTTCAGACTTCAGATTTGCCTTCCTTCGTCGATCGAACGAAGGGAAGGACGGTGCTACTTTATTTTTTAATTAACGTAGTTGTCCTTTACTTCGAAGGTTATATATAATGCAATCTTCCTCTTTCCCTTCCCGTTTTACCAGTTTCGGAGGAGGGAAAAAATAAGGGTATGGAAAGTAAAAGGAGGGTATGGAAAACGAAAAGGTTGGAGGAAAAATCAAGTTGTAAGAGGGGGGGAAAGAAAAATTGTTGAGACGTCGACAACGGATCGTTTAATCGAAAACTTTACGAGGAATTCAGAGACTTTTTTCCTTTTTTTTTTCTTTTTTTTACAAGCGATAAAACTTGCCCTCCTCTCTCATCTTTCTCAATCCCCAATCTTTCCGCTTCTTTCCATATCGTTTTTTTCCTCGTATCATTTAAACTCGTATATAACTCGCGCCCTTCCCTCCCTCGCTACTGTCGAAACTGTATAGGTTAATGTAATTGAAAGGAGAAACGGAGGACGATGCATATCGACGATGCATAATTCAAACTCGTCGCGTGCAAATTCTTGTCTCCTTTTCTTCTTCCCATCACTCCGCTAACAGGGAAAAAATATACGAACGAGGCGCATAAAATACGAGATCCTCGAAATGTCGTCCTCGGGAGTGCTACTTAGCGGATACGAAGGGGAAGATCGGTGCCTCGAGTTCCTTCCACTATTTCTTTCGTTCTTTCATTCTTTCGCCTCCCGTCAACCTGTCCTCTCTCCTCCACTTCTCCCCGTTTCTTTCCTCTCTCCCCCCTCCCCTAATCTTTCGCTTCCTTCGTCCCCTCTCTCTCTCTCTCTTTCTCTCTTCAGGTTTTTTCCTTCGTTTTTTCTCGGTCGAGCTTTCTTAACCATCCCCCTACACCCGGCAAGGAACGCAAATGGCAGAGTGAACTTGACTAAAGTTCAATATGCGGATGGTGGAGTAGGGAGGAGGATGGGAGGAGGGGCCGACTACGGAACTTTTAAGTTTACAAACTCAGTCGAACTCGTTGCCCGACAGTTGGATTGATTTTAATATCGACTTTGTTCTCCAACTCGGCTACCGGCCCGCTACTTTCGCGGCTTCTTTCCTTTCTCCCTCCCCTCTTCCTCCTCCTCCTCGTATCTCGACGTCGACATCTCGGCGTCGGAAGAAAGAACCGCGTTGTTCCATTCCATATTCGATCTCGATCTCGATCGCTGGCTAATTCTCCACGCAGTGAAAGTATACTAATTTTTATGGAGACAAGAGAGGGAAGGGGGCAACGAAGAGATTTCTTCGATGGAAATCCAACCGATTCGTCAACTCGGTCACGGAGAGGAAAGGAGAGGAGAAGAGAGGAGATGAGACGAGAGAGGAGAGAGGCGGGTTTTCAATCGGAATTCCACGGGCCAAAGAGAGAAGTGGCAAGATAACTCAATCTTTTCCCTGCTTTTGCGGCGCAAAGTCGTGTAAACGAATTCCTGGAACGTCGCGACCGAACGTTCGCGACAGAATTATTTATCGCGTTGCTCGGCTTCCACCCTTCTTCTCGTCGTTCGAGGAGCAAGCATCTCGCAGCTAGAGGAGAACGGACGGCTAACTTCCACCCCTCTCCCTCCTCCTTCTTTTATTCGCAGTTTAATTAAGAACACGGATGAATTGGTCACGGATCATCACGATTAAACGCGGTACACAAAAATCAGTCATCCCTACGAACCGGCCAGGTCTGGTTACACCGGTTTTCAAACCGGCCTTCCTCCCTCCCTTTGTCGGTTGTCCTTTTAATACGTTGTCGATAGCACGTACCACCGCTTAATAATTCAATTGTCGGCGTTGTTTTTGCATACAGAGAGAGAAAGAGAGAGAGATTTTCCAAGTATTTTCCGCGCAAATATTTTATCCTATACCCACCGCCCCCTCCACGAGCCACGCGCGGATTTACGCGCACGCTCGTTAACCTGGCGTGAAAAACGAATCCTCCCCTCCTTCTCCCCAACCCACGAACTCATCCCTGTAATTCACGTTGTACCTCGAACTGACCGTGGATGCATCACGCCCTAACGCAACCCCCTCCTCTGATCGCGCGCAATTAATATTTCATTCGGTAAACTCGATATTACTTATTAATTTGATACGCGTCAAAATTATTCCCACCCCCTTTCGTATTATATTATTTTAACGAATTACGGTGAAATTACCGCTCGTTTCTCTCTCTATCAACGATCCCTCCTACTATGCTTCTTTCGCTGCCCTATAACAACCGATAACGAAGTGGAATCGTATTAACTATTCGATCGAATATATACCGATCGGTGTTATCGGCTGAATGAATGAATATGAATAATATTGGAGGGAACGTTATTTTATTTTATTGTATAATCTCTTGTGGACGAGTAGGGTTAATTCTGTGGTCTCGTACAGGGGGTTTAAAAGGAGTTCTATTTTTTTTTTTCTTTTTTTTTGGAAGCATTTATATTTATATGCATGACTCAGATGTTTCATCGATCTTCCTCTCTCCTCCCTGTTTTTATTAGAAGTTTCGTTGAAATTTTAAAGATACGTGTTCAGACATTGAACAAACATGATAAAAGGGTGATCTTGAAAGAAGAATTTGGACGATCCTTCGTTTTGTGTATTTAGAAACGTATTTGGCCAAAGTGGTATTGGAATGGACGATATTCTCAGTCCAGCCAGTCTCAATCAGCATTACCCTACTTGAGAAGAATTATTATCACAAACACTTGCGGATTAGTTCCCTGAGAAACAGCGGACTTTGCGGGTGGCTTAGCTCCTCGGTCTCACTCTGGAAATTTTCCTTAGATTGGGGCTGGCCGCCATTCAAGACCGAGCGAAGATGAGCAGGGGATGCTTTAATAGGACACGACCGTTTAGGGAGAATTTTTCGAACCTTTTAACCTTCAAGAACTTTTTGAACTCTTTCGACCTTATAAGAATCTCGAATTTTAATGATAAATCTTCGTTTCTCTTTTGATCGTCTTACAACAGATCTTGATGAATTATAATAATTTTATATTACTATATGCTGCCGATAATTTCACTTCTTCGTCTCTATTTCTTGCATACCACCATGTTTGTTCAATATCTAAACATATATCTTTAAAATTTCAACGGAACTTCTAATAAAAACAGGGAGAAGAGAGGAAGATGGATGAAACATCCGAGTCGTACGTAAATATAAACCAAAAAAAAAAAAAGAAAAAATCTTCAGATTTGTTGAAATTTCGTGACAAGTCGGGGATCAAAATTAAATCAAGTCACCTCATATCATCCTCCTCACGCTGTATCATTACGGATACCCCACGTATCCCACAGATTATTGGAAACCCATTGCATGACGTCGCGCGAAAACGGAAGGAAGGAAGGAAGGAAGGAAGGAAGGAAGTTTTGATTAGTTGCGTGGGGGAGGGAGGGGTGGCCGCGTCACAAAGTCGGTAGCTAATTCCAGGAAAGTCGAACGTCGAATTTCGCTTTACTTACTCGCTGATCGGCGAGGATTGGCGCCGTACGTGTCGTCTCGTTCCCCCCAGATCCTCGCAATTAGATGATTGGAGACGCAGCAAGCAACGGAGGTTTGTTATTATTACACACGAACGACGAGGATAATTGTTTCGAGACTGTTACAACAACCTGTTACCCGATCGTCTCTGTTCCATCTATCCATCCCCGCCTCTTTGCTCCCTCCCCACTCGGTAATCACCGTCTTCCTCGTTCGTCGCGTTGTCCTCGTTAATCTAGACGATTGCCGAGTTTCGTGGGGATCTAACTTCCTCCCGAATATCAAATAAAATTATTTCCACCCAGAACCGTCCATTTCCGATCCGAGCACACTTGGCTTGTGTGAATCCCTTTTGCCTGATGAATCTCTTTTATATAATCCTTTAGAACTTACGCTCTTATACCTTCAATTTATAATTGTTATTAATTGTAATACAGAATAATTCACAATGCGAAGAAGGTATATGAGGCGGTACGAAAGAGAAAGCGAAGAAACGAATAACTTATTCGTATTACTTTCAATCCTCTTTTCTTTTCATTTAGAAAAATTAATACGTCGATAATATTCGAAGCATTCTGATAATATTCAGAATTGTTTTACGAAGAATTGTTTTATTCCATTAATCGAGCGATTATTAACCGTTAAAATTTTCCTCGTCCCTGGATGGGAACGTAATGTAACGGTTGTAAAAGTTTCGAGTAGTCCAGACGCGCGTCCATTCGACGTTTCTTTTCCAATCTAAATGCGCGGGCGTTTTAAATCGCGCCGTTTACGGACGAATCATCGAAGATGGAGAACGTGTTTCCATGTGTTGAGGGAAAAGTGAAGGCAAGACAAATTGCTGTTGCCAAACTGTTTCGACCCCGTTTAAATATCAAATTATGTCGAGTCGAGGAGATTATCGCGCCTCCGTTGAAAGATACGCGTGTTCCTCGTAAGTTGCGAGAGTAGTAATCCTGGCGAGAAATCGGCCGGTTTGTTTAAACGTAACGTTGAACACGTGGAACAACTTTCAAATTGGATCCATCAATCGCCCACGCGTCGGACGAAGGAAATCCATTTCCGCGGAGAAAGGAGGGAGTAGTATGGGATTTTTCATTTTGCTTTTTTTTTTTTTGGTGCAGAGAGCCTCGAAACGGCGATGAATAAAGTACTTTTTGATTTTTTCACTTTTCCTTCGATAAAGATGGATAATCGAGTTGTAAAATTCGGTCAGTGATACGAGATATCGTTACCTTCGAGAGAGACGAGTTGAAACGTGAAAATGTGTTAATAGGAAGGTTTTATTGCGGGCACGATAAATTATTAAGTTATTGTTTTTTACAATAACCGCATATGCGAATTATATTATTTTCTGGATTCATTTCATTTTTTCTTATCATGTCGTAATTAAAAAGTATTTCAAATCCTCTCTAATATAATTATATAGTATTATATAGTATTTTTTAAAGTCACAAAATAAGCTAAATCTCATTTTGATTTCTAAACGTACGTATAGAAATTTTGTATTACAATCGAAACAAAGAAAAAAAAAAGACTAACAATTGCTTTGTTTCAATCGTCACAATGCTCGAATCTTGCGATCGATCCCTTAACACTCGAATTACAAATATAATCGAGCCATCGTTGGAAATGGAACGTCAATTTGAAGACAAAAATGCAGAGAAATACAAAGAAATTATGTATTCCAAAAAGAAAAAAACTCGAATTAATCAGAGACCAAGAGATTATTTGGACAAATTTGAAGAAATTCCAGCCCTTTTTCAAACAGTGATCTACGCACGAGACGATATAAAAAAACCAAGTACACAGATAATCGAAAGATTAATTACTGCTTTAGAAACGATACGTGAAAGAAGAATGGGAAAACTGTATCGATATCCTTTTTGATAAATCGAAAAAAACTTTCTATCTCTGTCCCCCAAATAGTCTCGCGCTCTCGTAACCCTTTCCTCGTCCAATTATCACTCGTCAGCGTGGAAAGAGATCGAACACGGGGGGAACAAATCGGGGACGGGACACGTTGGAAACGCGAACGAGGCGTAATATCGGCGAAACGAAGTAACGAGTGGCTCCTTTAACCATTTCCGTCGGGTAGCCGGGAATTCGAGGCACGCGCCACTAACTGGATGTATTCAAATCACAACCGGCGTACCAGAGAGGCAAGAGAAATAGTTTCAACCCTCTCGCTCCCTCCCTCCACTCGTCTCCGTTCCTCCCCGTTCCCGGATCGCACGACGGGCTCACACTGTTTAGCCAACCTTCGCCATGCCTTCGACCTCCCCCAGAAGAGAGACGACCAACGACCCCCTCCACTGGAAATCTAATAATCGCGAGACTTCGTTTCGCAAGGCGACAATCTCGACGCCGATCGAGCAAACTCGATTTTTACTCGTAATTAAACTCTCTTTCTCTTTTTCTTCCTTTCGTTGTGCTTCCCGAAAACTCTTCGCGCAGCCAAGTTCTTTGTCGTCGTCCTCCTCCTTCTCCTTTCGATTCTTTCGCGTACATGAAATTTTTTTCGAACGAATCGAGGAAAATTCTCTCTTTCTCTGTCAAACATTAACAGGAGGATTTCTTGTTCCAAGCTCCATCCTCGCCAATTTCACTCGATCTTGTTTGAAATTTTTGAAATTTAATCGGGAATGGTACATTATAGTACACGTCGCGATTTAATTACCGAATCAATTTTTTTTCTCGCTTATTTATTTTTTTTTTTACCCTTTCCTCGATCGATCCTTTTTCTCACCTCGTCTCCTTTCTTCTCCTTCCTTTTTTTTTTCCTTTTCAACGGCGG
>NW_006263500.1:145820-160000 GCF_000469605.1 Apis dorsata
CGAGCGGAATCGATCGGGCGCGGGTTTCTTTCATTTCGAAATTCAACCACGACCAACGAGGGTGAAATCTGGGTCGGGTTAGGATCACCTCTCTCTAATACCCGGCCTCGCTCACCCTCCTCCCCTTTAAGTGCAGACACTGAAAATAAATGCCTTTAATGGAACACGGTCCTCTTTTACCGCGAGGCTGGCGCGAAACCAACCCTCCCTCCCTCCCTCCCTTCTCCCCAAACGACGTGATGCACGAGAAGAACGCCGCGGACGGGGAGAGAAGTGTAAATTACTACGAGCTGGCCACGAGTTAACGGCCACGTAATTCGAAAGGCATTACGACGAGCGTTCGACTCGCGGATTCGTTTTATCCAACGAATTAGGGAGGACGATTGATCGAAGGACGAGATTCGAAGGGAAAACGAAAGAATGGACGAATGACTCGAATTTATTCTTTTTTCGTTTTCCACGAATTATTATCGCGGAGGAGAGAAGGAGAGAGGGGGATAAAAATCGTATTTCCCTCTCTTGGAAAAGTTCGACTCTTCGGTTCGATGTTTGGTTCGCTAATCAACGTGCATCCCGCTTTCGTGGGAGAAAGAACGTAACGACGAAAGGAGGCTGGAAAGAGAAGACAAAGAAGGGAAGCGTTGGATTTTCCAGATGGGAATTTCCTTCCAGAGATCCATATTCTTGGAGCCATGGCCATTTCTATCGCCTCCCTTCCTTATCCGCTTCCAACCTACTTGACGAGCGACCTACTTAAACAACCAACCAACTTCGAAATAACCTGAAAGCAGGAAACATCGTGCTGGTACCCACACAGCACCCCTCCTATCTCTGATTCTTCGACCAGACTTCCTTCATCCCGAGGAAACAGTGGTTGGCTATCGTTAATGTCCGCCAAAAATACGCTCTAGACGATACCGCTGCTATTTCGTAGCAGCAGCAGTAATAGTAGTGGTGGTTTGACCCTTTCCTCCCCGGGAAATCGAAATCGAGAGATAGAGAGAGGAAAGAGAAATGGAGGAGCGAAAGCTTTGGCAAGGACCGACTTTTTTTTCCCGCCACGCGCAAGCGGAATCGCATTATCTCCTCCCTCCTTCGTCCTTCGATTTCTCTTTTCTTGACGCGGCGCCCCGTAATTCACCAGGCTTCGCTCCTCCTTGCCTCGACTCGACTCGATACAGATCGGCCCAGTAATTCCCAGGTGACACCGTTTTCCCTCACATTTTCCTAAACCGGTGTGTAAATACTCGTTTTAAACCGGTTTAAACGGTTTTTTCCGACGCCATCCATTCGAAAATCCGCGCGTATCTGGCTTTCCTTTCGAGAGGAGCGACGAATAAGGGGCTCGTGTATATACGATTTTATATATATAGCGGATATTAGTTGAACATTTCTGATATTTAACATTCGTGGAATCGAGAAGAAAATTGTTTTAAGGTGATAATAATTATATTTAAAAAGTAGCCCGAGTAATATTTATAGCGACGCTTAAATATTTATCCGATGTCACGAGGAAAATTAAATTATTCGAGCAATTTATTAAAGTGACTTGAACAACAACCTTTCAAATTTTTCCACGAGTCTTTTTAAACCCTTAAATCGTATTATCGTTCTCGTGTATATCTGGATCTTCAGATATTATTTTATTAGAATCGACGTGAATATCGGAATTTTTATACCGAATTAAACCGCGTCCGTCCACAATTTAATTTACGCGAGTCAATTCCAAAGTATCTTCTCGATTGCCTAATAACATCCCCCATAATAAATTCATCAAAAATTATAAACAAATCGATCGATTCTGGACGGGGCGAAATTCATTTTATTCCATAACCCATCGACACACAACTCGTCTTCCCTATCAATATTTGCCGATATTTTCACGTTTATACCACCTGATTTCGCTATACACACACACACACACACGAACTTCGTATTCGCGAATCTTCAAACATCCCGCATATACTATACTATATTCCGATATACACCTGGACGAAAGTTAGCTCTTTGATCCGGGTCGCGTCTAACGAAATCGTACGCGGGAGGGGGGAGAAGGACGAGACGAGAGGAGACGAGAGGAGACGAGAGGAGAGGCGTACACGGTGATGCGGCGTGTACGGTATCCCAAGTAAACAGAGCAATACACGGGGGATCCCGATTAGGCAAATTATGGATCCTAATGGACTAATGGTAATTACGCTGCTAACAGGCTTCTCGTGACACTCTTGCTCCGCCGAGTCCCTCTCTTATTTCTCTCCCGGCCCAACGTTTCCTCGATAACGTTTCCGGGCTTGACACTCGCGGATCATTAATAAAACCGGAAACCTAACCACACCCGTAAATGCATCGCTGCGGTGTGTCATCCGCGAGAATTATATTCAGCCTCGGAGAGCGTTATGAAATTTTCGAAAGGAAAAAAGATTATCCATTTTTTATCCGTCCAATTTGTTTTCATCTTTAGAGTTTTTTTTTTTTTTTTTTCTACCAGAGAGAGAGTGGTAGTAAAGAGGATATAAGCTTACGTGGAAAATTCCGCGTAAGTAAAAAGATGTTGGAGAGATGAAAGAAACGCTATATTTTATATTTGCATATAAACTTGTTGTAAAAAGATATATATATATTCGTATCGATTTTATTACAGCATTTACCCTGTTCTCTATCTTTCTGCCTATCTATTTTCGCGCGAGAATCATCGGATTTATCCATCGATACGATTAAACGTGATTCGCCTAATTTAATTCGTAATCTCACGTACATAGGCGAAAGACAAAAGGATGGAAATTGAAGGAAAGAAATGGGGTTTCGCGGGGAGAAATTTGCATGTAGAAATCTTAAAAGAACAAATTTTTCCCGAAGCAACCCTGCCCTCCATCCCTTTCACGGGTCTCGCTTCATTCCTCCCGATTTGCATACAAGATTGCAGATGCTCTTCGGCACGCCATCTTCCCCTCTTCTCTTTCACCCCTCGTTTCCTCGCCTTCTTTTTCATCTACCTCGCCCATCCTTTATCGCCCCTCCTCCCTCTCCCTTGCGAGAAATGCCCTAAGGTATCGAATAACGTGACGAGGATTTCTAAACTTGGCTCGATCCTCGAAACCCTTTTTATTTTCTTTTTCTTTTTCTCTTTTCTCTCCTTTTTTTTTCGATCCAAATATATCGAGTACAAACACTCGATACTCGAGTAACGGATTATAAATCATTATGTACTCTTTCACGGGGTGGAAATTATTGGAATGAACTGTGTGTGGTGATGACGCGGCTGGAAATGAAGTTTAATTGGCCCGATGAAAAACAGAAACACGCGTGGCTGTGTGCACGTGTGCGCGGCACGTGCGTGATGATTGTAACCGACAGAGAAAACTCGTTCGCTGCGAGTTGCAATTTTTCCTCCTCCTCCTTCCCTCTATATTTATTGAAAATATAAAAATGGTCGATTTAAAACGAGGAGTAGTAACGATAAATTTCCCTTTTTTTTTTTTTTTTTTTTTTCACAGAACCAAATCGATAGATACACGCGTAACGCGAGCTTGGATGATTGTCTTTCGATTCGAGCTCTTCCATACTCTTCTATTAAATACACCTTATTACACATCACACAGTTTGATAATTATCGTATCATAAATATAAGCGCACAGATGTATAGATACACGGATAAAAAATATTCGAAACTTTCCCGATCCGTGAACATCGAATTTTCCATCGGGCCTGGTCGCCCTTGTCCGCCTAATTAGATTACGTTGTCGGTGTCGATGTCTATCAAAACGTGATCCGCTTACTTCTCCTCCCCTCTCTCTGTTCCAAGTTCCAGACAAAGAGAAAGAGAGAGAAAGAGGAAGCACCGCCTGGAGGCTCGTCTCGGATTTTCCACACGCGAAACACAATACGTACTGGTAGCGGCGCTACCCATTCCAGTTTTCTTCCATCTTCCCCGACGTAACGTGGATGTAACGTTGGTCACGAGCGATGGAATTAAATTTGATTAAGTTCGTAGTTGAACGCGAGCGAATTTATATTTCGTTCTCTTCCTTTCCATTCTTTTTTTTTTATTTTTTATTGTTTTTCTTTCCTCCTTCTCCCCTTGCTTCACCTCGTAAATACACGAGATACGAGCATATTCTGCGGATAACCGATACGCGCGTTTCGAGCCGGTATCGATCCAAGCGTTTCAATTTTCCTTTCATCTCTCGCTTCTTCTCGCCCCTTCTTACTTTACTTGAATGCACGACGTTATTGTATTATCATAGGGAGGAGGAATGCGAAGACGATTAGGTATTTTTTTTAGAAATTTTCGTTAGGGGAGATGTCGCGCGATTGGATTGGTTTGTTGGAGAAAGGAAGGCTATTTTTTGAAGTTTTCATAGTGGAATGATGTGTATTGTTGTTGGATGGGGCTTGGAATGTGAACGTTCGACATCTTTCACACGACTTTGTCGCGTAGCTGTTCGAATAATGCGTATTAATAGGATGAAATTGATTTTCAAATGTATAAGAAATAATTGTTTGCACGTATAACAACCACACATTTAAAATTTTAAATCCTCTTTTTAAACGGATTCGGATTCAAATAGTGAATAAAATCATCAAATTTTTGTATGTATATTTTTACTGTTACAGTCCATATTTGAAAAATTGTAATTTTCTTCTCTTCTTTTCATTCTTGTTTAAATATTCACTGTTCACTTTTTCTCTATTTTGAGTTATACCGTGTCTCTTATTTTTTCTATACACTTGTGCATTTTTCGTATATTGATTATTATCTCTTATATATATATTCACGTTATGCGTACACTTTTAATAAATTATAATAAAAATAGCGGTATTGTTTTCTGCAAAATTAAAACTCCATACAAATCTGAAAACCGGAGAGAAAACAAAATAATTTTGTCCAGTTATTCTCTCCTATTATTCGAACCATTGTGCGTCGTTGCGTTTACGATTCGTTCGTGCGTCCATTTACGAAAATTACAAAGCTTGTCGCAACGGTATCCTCGTACACATGCACTTATAATCGCAAGGATGCTCGCATCTGAACCCGATGCAAATTCCATGTATCCAATTATATGTACCCAAATCTCGCAATTCTCGTTCCAAATGATATTGCTTCGATATCTCTTCGTTCGCAACGAGCGAAGAAAATCGCTCGCCTTTAGACCCCATGTCCTCTCCTATTCCACCACTACTACTAAACTTTTTCCAAACGTTTCAAAAACGACGTTTAACCGGAGGATTAGCTCCGAGAAGAAAAGATCCGAGAACGTTATTTCAAACGGAGCCAGGGATAAAGGAGGGAGGGAAATACGTCGTTTCACCTGCGTCGAGAATATTGGCCGTATCGTCGAGAGGAGAAAAGTGTGAGGTTAGGGGCGAGGTTAAACTCGATTGGTTAGAGGTATCCGGCTCGAGGGGATGTAGCAATTTTCGCGTGGAAAGGTTGGAAACGTTTCCGTTGCGAGGGGATTATTGGGGAGAAATCGGCCGACGAAATTTCAGGCCGACGTCAATGTCTCCTTATGTCGTGGCCTCGTGTCGCGGAATTTCTGTCTCCGAGATATAATAGGCCGATTATCGATCGGCTCGAACAGATCGCCTATCTTAATACTCGGACTGTGTACACCAGACTGTGTAAGGTATGGCCCTATTAGGCGATATCTCCGACGAGCACACGCGTCGAGAGAGTGTGTTAAATCAAAATATACTCGCGTTCTATCTGCGCAGCTACGACGTATTTACGTTTTCGAAAGGAGATGTAAATAATAGATGTAAATACAGATAGAAACGAGCTCGAGTTTTCTTTATTCCTCGCCATCCATTCTCCTTTTCCAAAAATATTAAGCGTTGAATTTATAAAATCGTATTTGAAATTAATTCGTGAAACGATGGATTGGACATCGTTCAATGTGTTTTAGAATAATTAAAAACGTAGAGGAAAATGAATTCGTGGAGAACAATAACGGCAATAACCAAATTATCGAATGAAAAATTTAAAATACCGCGAATTCGAATATATCGATATGTCACTTTGTGTCGAAGCAAATCCGTCCCGTTGATTAATTACACCCCCGTCGATGTACGAATATTCTTCCCTATCCCCGAATCGAAGATCGAACGAAAGCATTACGCGATGTCTCCACTTACATACAACACGAAACGTTTGCCCCCCGACTCGATTTCAAAGAGATTCGACGGCGATTCCGGACCGAGGATTACGTAGCACGGCAGACTTGCCTCGAATGGATTCACGGCCGCGGAAAATATCGGAATCTCGATACGCCGGTTTGTATTTTGATTTATTCGGTGCCCGGATTTCGCGATTTCTCCTTCCTCGAGAGGCGGGGCGAGGCGAGGCGTGCAACAATATATACAAGGCTGTCAGGTTGGGCAAACAAAGTACCGTATATCGGATACGATGGTGGCAGATGCCGCGAGCATAACGGGTCCCGCCGCTCCCCACCTCCACTCGTCGGCTTTCTTCGTAAACTCACCATCTTATTTCGCGAGCGGGTCGAGCGACGCCTTTATGAAAAGCGGTCGAGCCCTCTCGATATTAGCATAGTGAGAGAGAGAGAGAGATATCCCTCCACTAAATCCTTCCTCCCAGATTATATTTATCGAGAATTAAATCTTTATCTATCGGATAATAAGAATGAATTTACTTGCTTGCTTATCTGCCAACACGGATATACGTTTGCGCGTGATATTTGGAATGGAAATATGGTGGTGGTTGTTGGACGAGGCAGATGAAAGGGAGATATGGAATGGAAGTGGAACGAGGTTACGAGGAACGAGGTATGCCTCGAGTCCTCCTCCTCCTCCTTCTCCTCCTCTAGGTGCGCTGGTTAAAGATTAATCGGAGCTACGGTTGTACCTGTTGAATTACAACCGGAGTATTTACGGGCGGGACGAGGCTGCGCCTCGAAAAGAGCGTTTAATCGCGCTCACGGAGTGTAGTAAAGCTTAGAGAGGCTGGGGTGGCACGCGAGATCGTATTAATACGGAATACTGCGGCTTCGTAAAACCTTCCAAGGGCCAACGTGTTTAAAAAAAACACGCAAACGGTTTCCCTCCTCTCTTGTATTCCAGAGATTCCCTTCGATTCGATTTTAACCTCGAGAGTATCGTTATAACTCGAGCTTATCGTTTATTCACGATTCTCGCTGTGAAATAATCATCGAACGAGTGATCGAGTTAAGAAATCTCGAATAAAGTTATTTCATGCGATTGCTTATTAAAATGCTGTCGAATAACATTTATTTTTCGTAGATATTAACCTTTGGTTAATATTAATTCGTACTAATAATCACTGTTGTTCACTGGTGGAAAAAAATATGACGGCAAAGGGGCAAGAATTCTTTGCTAGGCCACAATAGTAATAGTAGAAATTTGGAATTTGAATATTCAAAATCGTAAAAATTATTTTCATTTACGTTAGGATACTGAAATATTTTCGAAGCTATTAATTGTTTCGATGCCTATCGACGTATACACAATTATTATCTCAACTGCTCGAATACGAAATTAGAAAAAAACACCTATAATGAGAAATAAAATAATTTTTACATCGTATCGATACGTTACAATTCTCTTTAGGATTGAGCTTTCTACAAATCATGGTAGAATGAAAATAGGATGCGTTTCCTTCCTTCGAGACTTTTTTCCATCAGTGAACATTCCACTTGCGGAAGAGCGATTGATAAATAAAGCAGAATTCAGAATCCTTTGCGTACGCACTCGCGTACAAAGGTCGTTAAA
The DNA here is from genome assembly GCF_000469605.1 of Apis dorsata. Taxonomy (NCBI): domain Eukaryota; kingdom Metazoa; phylum Arthropoda; class Insecta; order Hymenoptera; family Apidae; genus Apis; species Apis dorsata. Next base: position 153,570 of record NW_006263500.1, read on the forward strand.
CCGAGATGGAACGTGAATTTCAAACGAAATCATCTGGTTTGTTTTAATTAAAATTTATCACCACCGGCTCGTATATTTTCCTCGGAGTGATATATCCGTGAACGACGACGAGGCGAAGCCTGATCTCGGGGGGAACGGACGCCATAATTACTTTTCAACCGTTCGCATTAAAGACTCCCCGGCTTCTAACCATCCGGTCTGCTACGTTAATGAAAAAGACCACGCGGCTACGCTCCACGGACTCCACGAGCACCCTCTCTCTCTCTCTCTCTCTCTCTCTCTTCATTCCCTCCATCTCGGTATAAATTTAATTACCGCTTGAAATATGCGCCCTCCTTATTAATGCGTCCCATTAATTCCGCGCGGAAACCGAGGATCCTCGACTACGAAAGAGACATTGAGGGGTCGCGACAATGGGCCACCCTTCCAATTACTACCGATTAGAGAGTATCGAAGGTTTTGAGAAAAGCTGGAGTACTTTTCTAGGTGAGAATAAAAGCGAGAATGGAGAAGCGTTTTCCCCTTAACGAGGGTACACCGTCCCAAGTAGATCCATTGAAAGTCTCTCTCTCTCTCTCTCACTTTCTCTCTAAGACACGCTTCTTTTTCTTTTTTTTTTCTTACAACATCCGGTTTCTCTTACTTAAATCTTCGACGACGATTAAAATTCCACGTACGAAACATTGGTAAAAGAAATACGAAAATTTAATATGATCTGACGCGCGAGTATCATTATTAACTCGGATAGGGGGATGGAAAACGGAGGGAGAAAAACAGGAGAAAAAACGATCCTGTGTATTATTTCCTCTGGCCCTTCCTCTCCCCGAAGGGGAGGCGCGGCGAGGAATATCATTACCGATAAGAAATCTCGTTAAAAACTGTGGACGGGGCGCCTTAAAGAAGTCAATTTTCCGCATCGAGACGCCGCACGGGGCGTGCGTATACGGAATAATTTCCCTTACGACTTCCATTCTCATTTCCCGTTTAGGGATCAAGGGAGATCCCGCCTCGTTCGTTCCTATCCCGTTTGTTTGCGAACTCGATGGCCAAGGAACAACTGAATTACCTCCGCTTCCCTTCGTTTCCCCTTCCCCTTCATCGTGCACGACCAAAAAGAAGAAGAAGAAGAAGAAAGTTTTCTCTCTCGTGGCAGCAGAAAGAGGGAGAGAGAGAAATTCGAGACACTGGACGAGTCACTCCGATCGAGGAAAATAAAGGGAAAGGGATATACGCGGCGCGGAAGACCCCTCGATAAGCGGTTCTCGAGTTGTTAATGCGAAACTGATCGAGGGAAACGACGTTTTCAGGGCTGAGCCTCTCCGTGTTACGGAGAGAAGACGGCGTGGGTCGGCTGGCATTTTCCGCCGAGTTCACCCCATTAAACATTTTTGCTATCTAGCCAGGGATCTGTTCGAGGGGTAGACACGAGACCGGCGAGAGAGAGAGAGAGAGAGAGAGGAGGGGAGGGGAAGAGTGGGGTGTATAAGCGAAGAGGCGAAAGGCGGCAGGGGTTGCTCGCTATCTAGACGTCGGCACCTGTTGCTTCTCCAGTCGGTTCTTCCCTCTCTCCCTCCGTCCCTCGCCCACCCCTCCATCTCATCCTCGCCTCTTCCATCCTCTCTTCTTCTTTTTTTTCCCCTCCCTCTCCCTTTCATTATTTTTCTATTCTCCATTTCCGCCGCTCCACTCCTCCACTTTCTCTCATCCCCTACCTCTTCTCATCCTCGACTCTCTCTCTTTTCTCTCCGCTCCGGGCTTCGCTTCGTTCGTTCCGCCAAGGCGCTTCCGGAGATCGAGACACGCCACTCGAAGAAAACCTTTCACGCCCTGATGAGAGCGTCCGAATTACGTTTCCCGTTAACTTCGCGGGAGGAAGAGCGTTTGCGTTTCCAATACAACAAGGGAAAGAAAAGGGGGCTATCGCGTAATTCGTTCCATCGCCTTGAATCGACGTAGATCGTTCGTCTCTCGTGGAAAATTTCTCAAAGGAGGAGAATTCTAGCGCGCGCTAGAATTGATTTCTTACTATTATATTCCTGTCCTAATTCATGTCAAAATTCGCTGCTACTTCGAGCAAGAGATCGTGAAAAATCTCGAAGCAAAAGTTTCTACGTTTTTCGAGGGAAGAGGGGATCAACTTTAGTCGATCGTGTTTACAACTCGATTCGATTATTTGCACGCAAAAGCCGCGAAACGTGGAATAAATTAAAGGGAGGAGGAGGAGGAGGAGGAGGAGGATCCGCGGATAGGTGTTGCCACGGCAGAAAGCAATTTGGAGGACCGCAGGATCGCGGTGAACGATGACGTGTACAAACGCGCGCGTCGTTAAAGGATATAATCCGGCGGGTACTCCTCGCGCAATAATCAAGTGAGGGGGTTCAACATTGATATTACGTGTCCTATATTGCGGTATACGACACGCGGATAGTCCCATTCACCGCACCCTCCTCCAATACACACCGGCCCTCGAACGTATTAGAGGAATACCATTGTGACGTGGCTTGATTATGAGCCTCGTAGCTCGCCCGCTTACCCTCATCCACGTCCACCCGCCCCTTGTCCCGACGAGATCCTCGTCCCATTGCTCGGGCTATGGCCCGCCACGGGGATACCACCGTCGTTATATCGATCATCACGTCGAAAACGACAAAAGGAATCGATAGAGGTCGGCAACGATCTTTCGAGAAAATATTATCGATCCCTCCGGTTTTTAAACGCTTACGTGAACGATATTTTCGACGTTATATCGTGTTTTAGTTATTCGGTTTTTTCTTTGGAAGCCACGTTAAATATCTCTTATAACGGAGTTATTAATTTTGGAGAAGAAGAAATTTTTCGTCGGAATCCGTCAGATAATCGTCCGTGCGTTCTAATGTTCGTATTTTGACGTTCTCGAAGAGGGGATACATTTTCGAACACGCGCCCTGTGGAACTGCATCGATTGCGAATTCAGTGCGAAGTAGCCCGCGGGAACTAGGCGGTCGGGCGAGAAAAGGAACGATGGCTTTTTACGCGTGTACACTCCCTGGAATTTATTCATGAGAACCGTTTTAATATTTTAACTCCCCCATTTCTCTCTCTCTCTCTCTCTCTCTCTCTCTCCACGGGTTTTTTCGCCCATTCGATGCANATCGAGGTCGTAACTTTTTTCTTATATTCTTCCCACCAACTCTCCATATACAGATATATATATATATATACACACACGCCACGCGTGTAATATCGTCTCATATTAAAACCCACTCGTACAGACTAGTAAAGGGAGGAGAAACGTTTCCTTGGTTGAAAATTCACGAGGAGGGCCTCGTAACAATGCCGGTAATTCCGAAATTGGAAATTTACGATGAGCCGAGTATTTCGGAAAACAGGGGGAGGGTGATTTGAAGCGGTTGTCGCGGCCATTTCGGCGGTGAATGAATTTTAGAGTGGCAAGGGTGGGGGTGGGGGGGATAGATATACTGCCAGCCGGTATAATGGATAGCTTACGATGGAACAGCACCGCGGCGAATCATCGATCATCGCCTTTTAATGGCTCAACCTATGCGCTGCTGCTTAAAAGGGATCGTGACACTCTATAGAGGGAGGAGGGGATACGTCTAAGATAAATCGTCGTCACTGCCAGCTTAGAGTCAAGTGTGCTTTAGCCCTTTCCATCCTCGTGCGCGCCCTCGCGTGTGAACAGTTGCGCTCATATCCTTCCCTTTAAACTCCTTACAAATACAAATATCTTTTCCGTATAAACGTATTCTTGTATGTAAACCGCGAGATGCGATTTTTCTGCTGGAGTTCCGCTCCGTGATGCGATTCCTCGATATTTTTATCATTATTCGAACGAACTCTTCTTCTTCCAGCGAATTTCCACTCGACTTTTTATCTCTCGAGAAATTAAAAATATATATATATATATAGATAATATTTGTTATTAAGAGAGAATAAGTTCGAGAAGGTTTTAACTCGTCGAAAACGAAATATTTTAGATGAACAATGGAAATATTGAAACGCATCCACAACGATCGTCGACTTTATCCCAACCAATTTATATTAAGATATCCGAGATTATCGAAATATATATCACTCCAAATTCTTCTTTACATCTCTCCCCCAAACTAACAGCGTCCAACTTTCTTCGATCAGACGCTCACCGGTCGAAACTCACTTTTCTCTTGAAAAAAAAAAAAAAAAAGAAAAAGAATCTCTCCTTTGGCGGAGTCGAGTCGTATCCCAGGATCGTATCTCGAGAAGAGCGAGGCGAGCTACTTGTGTAGACCGAGGTGTGGAGGGGGTGGACGAGTTCAAAGATCGGCACCGTGGAAGAGGATACTTTGGAGGCGAACGACGAACATCGAAACAAAGTGAAAGGATAGTGTTCCCTAAAGTGCATAACGAGAGAGAGAGAGAGAGAGAGAGAGAGGGAGAGCAAGAAGGGACGCACAAAAGGGACAAAGAGGAGGAAGATCCCGCGAAGAAGATAGCGGCGGCGGCTGCTGCTCGAGCAAACGAGTTTCGCCGAGTTTGGACAACACTTTAACCGTTTAACGACAGAGGCTTGGCTCCGCGCTCCAAGGCAGCCACGCCGTTATCTGATGCCCGCGTAAAAGTGTTGACCTGAACCGTAACACCTCCCTCCCCTAAAGCTAAATACGCGGCGCTCGTTAAGGAAACCGCGCGCGGGACGCGACGGGATTAGCGGAGCCGCGAGATCTCGTTGCATGATTTTGGCCAAGTAGTCGCGTCTTTGTGACGCGTGCCAGTTATGAGTAGCAGGGGAAGAGAACGTTGATTGTTCTCGTCTTTGCTTCCTTTGTGTTTGTGTTTTTCGTTTCGAGAGGGGTCCCTCGAATCAAGTGTTATTTACGTATTACAGCAAGAATCTTTGGAGTTGATTTCTTTTTTAGGAGAAGGGTTTTTTGAAGGGTTTCCACGAAGTTGGTTAAAATAATGGAGGAAACGTTGCGTATTTCGAAACGAAGCCTCAATTTCGATAATTGCCGGCTATTTCTCTTTTCGAGGGACTCTTTTCAAGGAGTCTGGGTAGATTGAATTATATCGAGATTGATAATTTTTAGGAATTGTAGAAATTGTAGAAACGATAGATTTATTATTATACGAAATTAGATAGAATTTGTTGTATCGGCGTATCGATCGCCATGATATTTTGATATTTTGTTATCTATACGCGACGTTTGACCGACATTTCAATCGAATTACAATACATATCCACTATTTTTCAAATGTCGAAGAAATGTACGTAAATCTGTTAACCACTACGTATTATATCAGAGAATATCCGAAATAAATCTATCGATAATCGCAAATCTCCAAAAATATCCAAAAATGAGACAACCACGTATCCGACGAATCTACACGGTTCAATTACGAAATAAATTCTGCGAAATGCAAGACCTTACTTAACAGTAATCCTATTATCCTCCTCGTTTACCGACTCTTTGAACAATCAGAGGAAATCTACGAAAATCGCGAAATCTTCCTCTTCGAAAATGCAAAAAATCCTTTCCCTGTAAACGACGACGCGAGAAGAAAACGACGACACGACACCAAACGCGAGTGCGAAGCAAGAGGAGCAGACGAGTTGCACGAGGTATTGTTGGAAGAGGAAGAGGAGTCACGAAGGGGTTATAAATACGCTGCGCCACCTGCATCTAACGTCCACCTACGTACGAACCGAATCCCTGAAGCGGGTACGAAACTCGTCTCGGCCTAGCGAGTGTGTTTCGCTCCAATTAACGAAAATATATTTTTCTTCCCCAAGCACACACACGTGCTCATTCGTGATCTCTCGTTTCGACATCTCGATTCTTCTTATATTATTATTATTACGTATATCACGAAACGTTAAAAATTGTTGTAAAATTGCAACCTTTTTCGTGCAATTATTTTTCGAACGTGCAACAATTGAAATCGGAAAGAATCAACACAGTTTCAACTGAACTTCAAAATAAATTTTTCAATCGTGTTCTTCGTTCGAGAGCTGGAAGAATTAACGCGACTTCTAGAGGAGGGCACGTGTCTTGGATAACAAAGGAAGCCGAATGTGGTATCCGATGAAACGCGTTCGTTAGCGAGACACAGTGTTTCCAGCTCGATCATCCTTCGTGATTCATCGTGTTCCAATCGCGAGGAGTATTTGTCTTCGAATCGGGCGCTAACCGCGCAATTACCGCGCATATTCGACGGATGAAACGCAGAGGGGATCATCGTGGAAATGTCGCATCGAGGCCAAACAGCTGTCGACGAGCCATCGGCATTATTTTATTATTCATTCGCACGGAGAATCGCAAGGGAGATATATATATATATACATATATCGGGAGGGATATAAGGTTACTCGATGCCGCGAGCTAAAGCCACCGGTGGCCGCGATTCTCGTCCGGATTCCTCCCGGTTGAAAAGAATAACCGACGAGCGGAACG
>NW_006263500.1:160240-161779 GCF_000469605.1 Apis dorsata
AGTTGGTTGGCGAACGAACGTCGGAACGAGCGTTGGGGAGAGAAAGGAGGGGCAACAAAAGAAAGAAAAGAGAGAGGAGGAAAATTGAAAAAAAAACGAAGGAGGAAATAAAGGAAAAAAGAAATATTGGAAAAAGCGAGGAGAGAGAGAGAGAGAGAGAAAGACGAGGAGGTATGTTAAAAAAGTTGTGCCTCTCCTTTTTTTCTCGTTTTCACGCACCCACCGCCGCTCTTTAAATCCGATACCCTTGATTTTGAAGCAAACAAATACCTATCGAATGTATCACGGAGGGTGAACGAAGGGAACGTACGGTCTGGAGAGTAAAGAGGGGCGAAGGGTAGGGCGAGGGGTAGAAAAAAAAGCATAAAGTGTCGGCACACACAGAGAAGGAGAGGAAGAGAGAGAGAGGAGGATGGGAAGGACTCCGGTACAAGGGTGGTTTACTACAGGCGTGTTAATTAAACAAAAAGCCACCCCGTATACCAAGCTAATTAGAGTGGCTCTCTTACCAACGCGGGCGTTCTTCGCTTCAAAAATATTTTTCTCCTGCTCCCTCCCTCCCGGCTTGAAAATAGCAATCCTTTTCCTTCTTTCTACGCGTATGAACACGTACCAACGTTGTTGGATTTTCCTTCCTCCATTTTTCCCCCCACTTTTTTCTCTCTTTTTCTTCGCTTTCTTCTATTTTTCTTCTCTCTCTCTCTCTCTCTTTCCCGCTCATTTACTTTTCCCCCTCCTTTTCCTCTCTTCCACGAACGTTCGAAACTTCATCGCGCGCGAAGCAAATCCCTCATATGTTCTTTCCTTTCCTATGTTTACCGGCGGGGATGCAGGAATAATTTTCGACGCGACGACGATTCTTGTTATTTCTTCCTATAATACAATATTCCCTTGTAATCGAATCGAATTGTATCGGAAAAAGGAAAAGAAAATAATAACAAAAGCGATCAATATCCTATTGATTTACTTCATTTCCTCCTTAATATTCCGATCTAATCGAATCGAATTGAGGAAAAGAAAAGAGAAAAGAAAAATAACAAAAATGATCGATATCCTTTAACAAATTAACATAAATCCAATCGAAATTACCTTCACATTTTCGTCGATATCCAACACCAACCAATTTGCAACCAACATCCAATCAAATATCTCATCTTTCACGAGAAAGAGAGAGAGAGAGAGAGAGAAAGATCATGTATTCGCATCTCTCGATCGACCAGCGTCGAGCGTGAAAGTTTCAACAGAGCGGCGCTATATCAACCTACCCTCGGTGAAGAGAATCGTGATCTTGTCAACTGTGAATACGCATCCCTCCTCCCTTCCTGGCGGGAAGATTAAACCTTGCCCGTGCACGGTAGCCCGTTTTATTCGATTCGAAGCGGTCCGGTCTCACGCAGTGGCAGATTTAGGGCGAAAACGGACCAACCGCGATTAGGATTCGCTAACGCAGCCGCAAACAAACACTGCGGTCGGGATCATGGTGAGCAGTGGGAGCGAGAGAGGCGGGGAGATCGAAGATGGAGAGAGAGAGAGAGAGAG
>NW_006263500.1:161947-165238 GCF_000469605.1 Apis dorsata
AGAGAGAGAGAGATGGGGGAAGGGGAGTATAGTAGGGAGAAGGGGCGAGAAAGAGCGAATGGGAGGACGGAGGGTTGAATCGAGAGGGAAACATCTGCGATCGGATTAGCGGTGAACAGTGGCGACACTTCCGGGTGATTAGGCTGATTCCGCATCCACTCTAAGCCCCCGCTTACAACGCTCCTGTTCGATGGACTACCGTACCATTCCAACTATTGCTCTCTCCCTCTCTCTCTCTCTCTTCTTTTTCTATTATTATCAGACGTTATAAATAAATTGCTCCCCCCCTTTTTTCTACGAGCGGAACTTCTGAATTATTGAATTATTTCGTGGCGCCATCCGAAAGGGCGTTCTTTCGTTTTTAAGAAGAGTCGGGCGCTCTGAGGGTTTCCTGTGCAACAATTTCGAGAAGCGTCATTCCAGCTTAGGGAAAGATGTTGAAGATACTGAAATGGTTTACGTACCAATTGGGAGAGAACGTTGTATCTCGCAGAACGTGTAAAAAATTGGTAGCAAAGATTCAAAGTTGGAAATTTTAATTTGGGAGATGGCGATCGTTCAGGCGCAGAAACGATCTTGAATAATTTTACCTGATTTGTACAATAAAATCTTGAATTTGGAAAAAAAAGAGGAGAGAGAGAGAGAAAGAGGAGTTATTTGCATACCTAATAAAATTCCCTCGTTTCTTGGTGTCATTGGCGAGGAAGAGGAAATGCGGCGCGATGTCGAGATCATCATGGATCGATCTTTGTAGTCGAACGTTTGAAGATTAAAGGCTTTTCGCGAAGAAGAATACGTCTCTCGACTGGGATGGTAATTTTGTGGGAAGGTTTGACTCGGTTGAATATTTTAGTCGACTGAAACTAGGGGAGATTGAAATTTGAGAAGAAAGGTATATACTTATATTTATAAAATCTGAAATAATCCTGTCTGATTTAATATGCTACTTGTATCTTCTTATTTACACATCAGTCAGATTTTAATTGGAGAAATTGGATAATCGTTAACAAATATTGATTTCCATTGCAATGATATAAAAAGAAGGAACACCAAAAGTTTCCAAAGTCTCGTAGATATTAAATCTCTTACATTTTTCCCAAACGTTCATTCCTTACCTGTAAATCTATTTTTTGAATTACCCATACCTGTACAAATTAAAAATATATATAATTAAACACTAATTAAAGTAACTAATTTTTAAAAAAGAAGAATAAAAAAAAATACCCCCTCTAATAATCCTGAAAACGAGTAGATATCATCGTGTTATACCCGCATCGCCACACATTGGTAGAACGTTTACTTAAAAATAAGTTTTCACGGAAAGGAAGTAGTACACGCAGTGCTGTGGAGAGGCGAGAAAACGTGGTTGTCGCGTGACGTTAATTCTAGGCGGCACGCGCCTCGCAACTCGGTCTCGCTCGTTCCACTCAGAATTCATTCAGAAACGGGCGATAAATCGGGCGGGGAGACGTGATACGCGAGCAAATTGAATTTCTCGCGCTACCTTCGGGGAATCGCCGAATTTTCGCCGTGCTGAACAATCGTCCCCCATACTGGAGAAAAGGAGAACATTTGCCGCTCGATGCATTCCGAGGGAAAATAGCCTCAACGCGCATACACGCGGAGGAGGAGAGAAGGAGATGTTGGATGCTGTTTAACTCGTCTCCTCCGTGACCTCGTACGCCCCTGTGGATTCTCTCCCTTCGTCCACATCCTTGTAAACGCGAATTCCTGAAAAGGAAGATAAAATAATAAGGATGAAAACAGTGGATATATATAATTCGAAGTGAGCGAATGGAGATCGGGAGGGAGGAAATTAACGAATGTTTTAATCGAGAGTAAAGAAGAGATATTTCATTTGTACAGGACAGTGCGATTCACGGTACGAAGACGGGAGAGAAATTGAAGGAATTTGAAAATTTTATACCATTTTCACAAAGTGACTCAACTTTACAAATTTGTAAATTAATTTCAATTTTTTAAACTAGAGAACGAAACAGTATGGAAAACTTTTATTCCATATTTTCGTTTCGTTTCGAGTCGTGAAAAAAATCTCGAATTACCATATCCTGTACATTTAAGATTTATATTCGTACTTTTATCTCTCCAGAGTGAAACCTATGCTTATTGTCTCGCGATCAAATATTTCTCTCTTCTTCATCTTCCCGCCTCCACGCGCGGGAGCAACATCTCTCTGGAGTTCCTCCCCGTTACGAATGCTATCTATACGAAGAAACGTTGCGTTCCCGTGCCAAAACACGGTCGATGGTGGCGGGAATAATACTTGGCTGGCGCACAATCGCGCGAAAGTGCTCGAAAGGGCGCTTAAACTCGGAGCGAAAGTGGTGAAAACAATGGCGGAAATTCGCGCCATGTGTCACGGGGAAAATCGCGTGAATCTCGTTGCGTTTGAACAGGCGTTTCGAAGCAAAATATCTTTGGAACGAAAACGCGTCGAACGCGTCGAGTGGAAGGCAAGCAACGAGATTTTCGCGACGAATTGTAAATTAAAGCTTTCCCGTATTCGATTCGATGGGAATCGTCGTCGATTTCGCATTGTGCTTGTGTCGCCGGAGAATCGTCGCGTTTTCTTTTTTTCTTTCCTTTTCCTTTCTCTCTCGAAACTGTTTTCTTTTTTTTTTTTTTTTTTTTTTTTCGAATCCACGAAAATGGAAAACCGGTCGAGGATCGACGGCGCGGATTCGCCAATTAGCGAAAGATTGAACACGTAATGACCGACGGAACGTAAACGTACCAGCGTGAACAATCGTTTAATAATACCCGCGGCCTCTATTCAATTTTCCCGTGAATCGAAACAATTATTATTGTCAGTGGCGCGATATCGTGGAAACGGGGCCGCCCCGCCGTCGTTGCAACGCGTTGTATTTCCATATAACGATTAATAACCAACTACCACCACTACCACCGGTACTACGTTACGCGTTGTTCCGTGTTGAAACCGATTTTAGAGAACGTCTATGTTTTCTCTGTTTCTTTTTTTTTTTTTTTTATCCCGATTCCTTCCTCGTCTCGATCCCTCTATTTGCGTTATTCCGACGTCTCGATCGAGGTAATAATTAATACAGATCGCGGGAGATAATTTTGAATTGAAGGGAACGATCGAAGTTCAAAAGGGGAAAAAGGGGGAGGAAAGGAGAGAAAAGAAAAAAGGAAAGAAGAGAGGAGTCGTTCTCCGACGGTTTGTGAAATTGACGGCCATTTCCACGGCCGCGACATAAATTCGATCGGGTAAAGAGAGAGAGAGAGAGAGAGAGAGAGAGAGAGAGAGAG
>NW_006263500.1:165430-171080 GCF_000469605.1 Apis dorsata
GAGTCGACTAATCGCTTCCGAGATAATTGTATCATTCCGCTAATAACTGGTGTGGAAGCCCACGTCGATCGACGATATAATTGCATCGTCGATAACGCGCGCGACTCGCTGTTTGCTCTCCGTGCAAACGTCGAATCGTGGCGAGCTCTAACGAAGAAATTTACGGAAGGGAGAGGGAATCGATGGAAACCTGTTAGCCCATCCCACCAGTCACCTCCCTCCTATTTCGTATTCCTTTTTCTCCCTCCTTCCTCTTCTTTTTCCCTCCCTCTCTTTTCTTCCTTTAATCGACATAAATCCTCGTTACCCAATCGTATATCACACCCGTTCTCCTGGATTTCGAACCGCCTTTTGGACCGCGCGAGAAATCCACGATTTCGTTGCTGGGTCAACTATGAATCCGGGAATATTCGCGGGAATATCGGTATGGAAATATCGAGGGAGAAAGTCGAAAATTTATATCGATGGTCCTTCTTTGCGGCTGGCTTTATTGCCGGTCGATGGCGGCCGCGGAGAACGAATTTATCGCCGCGATTTCGAGGCGACCTCAAGGTACCGTGGAGGTACGCTCGGCCAGCTAGGCGAATGTTATTTCGCGTGCCACGAAACAGGAATCCGCGCCAAATCGTCGACGGAATCGTTTCGACGAAATTAAACCGGCTGGCTGGTTGTTGGGTGCCGTCGCATGTGCGATGACTGATTCTATTGCGGGAAATAACCGTCGGGAGTGAGAATCGTTGAATATTGAAAAACTTTATGAATTCGGTAATTTTTAACTGCGAGAACAGAATTTCGAAGGATGGAATTATCGTTCAAGGGTTTTTCCAGAGATTCGCGAGATTTCTTGATCGATCGAAAAGAATTATATATAGATCGGTTAATTATTGTGGATTTTGTTAAGTTATATTTTATAGACGCGAGTTTGTTTCAATTAATTATCGTCGAGAATATTATTGCAAAAAGGTAAAGATATATTTTAAGAAACGAATAATATTCCATTCGAACGAGCAAGAATGGTATTGATAAACTATCGGAAAATCTCAGTTGTCCAAGTAATAGTATACAGGGAGCGGAAAGTTCCAATTCAACAAGTAGAATACGATGATTGTGGCGAGAAGGAGCATTTACCTACCATAGCTTTAAACTTCTCCGTTTCTAAATTAGAATTATTATTTTTCTCCATTTAACTAATCTGATTTATTATATATGCGCAGTTTTCTCGAAAGGAAAAGAGGATAGATTGTTATCTATTCAATTAATTTTAAATTTTTCTACAATCGAAGAGGTTCTTTCTCCTTTTCCTTTGTATCGCTATTCCAATTTTCAATTAATGTCAACTCGATATTCTTCTATTCAAAACCAAAAGGGAGCAGATTATTGTCTCCAATTATTTTTCAATTTTTCCATCGAAACTTTTTCTAACAAGACTCTTCTTTTCTTCTAACTCGATACTCTTCTATTCTCAAAATCAAAGAAGAAGGAATTATTGTCTCCTAATTTCTAACAAGATTTCTTCTTTCTCCTCTTCCTTCGTATCATTTTCAATAATCTCTAATTCAATATTTTCCTCGAACCTTAAACAAGGGTAAATAATTATCTTTTAATTAATTTTCAATTTTTCCATAATCGAAAATTGTTCCTAACAAAGTCCTTAATCGATATTCTTCTATTCTCAAAAATCAAAAAAGAAAGGATTATTATCTCCTAATTTTCAATTTTTCCACTGATCGAAGAGATTGTCTAACAAGGCTCTTTCTCCTTTTCCTCCATATCACTATTCCTCCAATTATTCTAGATTTTTTTTTCTATTTTCAAACCAAAAAAAGAAAAAAGATAGATTATTGTTAACAATTAATTTTCAATTTTTTCTTTCAATCGAAGCCTGTTCCTAACAAGGCCCTCTCTTCTTCTCTTCTATCTTTTATAGTTTTCTATTCTAAAAATCAAAGAGGGAAGCATTATCTCCTAATTAATTTTCAATTTTTCCACAATTGAAAAAATTGTTTCTAATAAAATCCTTTCTCTTTATTCCTCCAATTATTCCAGATTTTTTTTCTATTCTCAAACCAAAAAAAAAAAAAAGAAAATAGATTATTGTTAACAATTAATTTTCAATTTTTCTTTTCAATCGAAGCCTGTTCCTAACAAGGCCCTCTCTTCTTTTCTTCTATCTTCGATAGTTTTCTGTTCTAAAAATCAAAGAGGGAAGCATTACCTCCTAATTAATTTTCAATTTTTCCACGATCGAAGAGATTGTTCCTAACAAGGCCCTTTCTCCTTTTCAGACCGGTAACAGTTACAAATCGCCCGAGGAGTCGCCGCATTCGGAGCACAGCAGATTGAGGTGAGTGCCACTGCCTTTTACGCCATGCTCGCGGCAGTTTAATTACGTTTCACGACACGTCGCCTCAAAGAGAGGGAGACACGGGCCCCCGTGTAAACCGAAACGCGTTGAAATTCCACGCCGCCAGTATTAGCGGTCTTCCTAATCCGCGTATTACTCCATCCGCGATAAAGTCAACTTCGTATCCCTCGTTACTGTCAATTGCGCCCACCGCAACAATATGCTCCGTGTTTTAATCCACGCGACCCACCCTCCTCTCCAAGAATCCCCAATACACTCTTCTCGTCCAAGATCACGTTGATTCCATTTCCTCTCGACGATGGTGCGAATTAATTTTTTTGGCAAGTTGGGGATCGGCGCGCATTAGTTATTCACTAGGAAAGGAGAGCAATTTTTAAAGAATTTCTCGTATATATCGATGAATTAGGAAATTAGGAAGAGGGAACTCGTAAGTTTTTAGATTCTATGCTTTGCGCCATGATTCTTTCTGATTTCATTGGAGTTGCTTTCGAATTTAAATTTTGAAATGATTCACGTATTCTTGGGAAATTGATGGGTATTAAAGGCCCTTTTGAATTCTATATTCTGCATCATGTTGATGTCCTAGAATCAATTGTTATATTATATTATTGATAGAACGTATCTTCTATAATTTTCACATGGTGAATAATCGTTTTAATGTTAAATAATGTTAAGTTAAATAAGACTGGATAGGTTAATTTATCTTTATGTCGTCACTATTGATTCGAGTTTGAACCTTTGATACTTCCATTAATAATGATTAGAAAGGGATACGATTCAAAGAGTGTACAAGTACGAATTCTCCAAAAAAATTAAAAATACTCACAATTTTTCTCTCTAAAAAAAGAAAATATCAAATTTCGACTATCAAAAGGATTGGGCGTAAGAAAATCTCGCAACGATTGCCGAATATATCTTCCTCCCGCGTAACCGCGCTCCTCATTTCCAAGCCCATTTTCAAAATACTACATAACTGCTCGACCATTTTCCACTGTATCACCTATGACGCGAGCGCTTTAAATCAACCATTAAAACGAAATTACTTAAATCGCCCGCGACTCGTCCATAATGAAATTTTAAATTTTAAAATGTTGTAACCTCACCGAATTAAAACCTCTATTTTCTTTATGAATTTTAACAGCGATACTTTTTCCCTCGCTTTTTTTTTTACAATTCTAGCACGAGAGCAATGCGCTAAACTAAACACGCAGCATAAAAATATAATCTATCTGACGATCACGTCATTTATGTATAATAATCATTCTAAAAGAATGAGAAACACAGACAGATCTCTTCCTTTCAAGATCAATTTTTTTTTCCAAATATTCAATAAATTCTATTATTCTATTACACAATTCTATTAATATTACCCAACCCTTTCGAATTCTTCTCTCTCTCTTTCTCTCTCTCTCTCGTTATATTTTACTTCTCTTTCGAAAGCTTATTAATCAGGGTTTCAAGGGAATCGCCCGGTTTCCCAATCAAAGTTTAAACGTTAATATCGGAAACGTAATATCAGAAAACTATCACAATCTCGTGATCTCCATCCTCATCCGTGGCGGCCAAGTCTCGTCGCGTCGCTATTATTTCCACGGTGATTGCAATACTTTTAATAAAGGGGGGGATCGCGAGGTTTCGTGTCGACGGCGATGTAACTGCGGCGAAAGGGCGAGCGGACGGGAACGATTATCTTTCATTACACCTGCGATTCCCAGGTGCAATGTGTTCCAATTAATCACAACGAGCGCCGTTCAAGTCGGCGCCGGGGACGAGAAGGGGAAAAATGGAGAGTGGGGAGGGGGAAGGTGGTCGAAAATTCGACCAAGATAAGATATATTACGTTACATTTTTCTTTTTTCTGAATTATTCAAAGTAATTTGATTACTATTTTTCAACGTGCGAATTCCTTTCTTTAAAGATTTAAAAACGAGGAAGCATCTCGAGATGAGGTATTCTTAAAGACGATGAACGATTGTGCATCTATGTTTTATAAGTCCCGTTCGAATAATTTTCTCCTAAAAGGGATTAGAATTGGTCAAAAAATTGTGAAAAGTGATGTTGATAGAGCGAATAAAATGTGATTGAATGAACGGAGAAGGAAAGAAGGATTTTTCAAGTTGAGAAGAAAACAGTTGTTGGGTGGTATAAAATTCGTGCATCGAGATATCGCGAGAAGCAGGAGATGTTCGAGATGGAATAGATAGATGACATATTCCGTGCGTCAGAAATGGCTGACGCGAGCTCAGAGTGATGAGATCGGGTAAATAACTGAGTGAACCTGTACGTTCCCTCGGGCTGTCTAATAGGAGAAATGATTTCCAGTTTCTTTTTGATTCCACGGAGACGGGGATCCTTTATCAAACATCAAATTCTTCGCTCACGAGAAAAATTTGATTCAATTTTTGTGTACTTGAATCGGTATATATTTCCTGTCAATGATGTATTAAGAATTAATACGCGAACGGAATGTATTCTGAAACTATCAGTTCAATTTGGTGGAAGCTTTGGAACTCGTTCAAGTGGCGTGATATCGATATTAAAATTTATACAAATAATTACAAATAAAATCAATCGCAGACACGTTCTGCATGAAATGTTTACTTTGTTAATGTCGCTTATCTATGTTAAATTAAATTCTAATTTATCTTTTAGAAAGTATCGATCATTCGGAGAGTTCGTTGTTCTTCCACATTTAAGAAAGTCTCGTGAATTATTTTATCTACAATTGTTACCCCTACATCTATCTATTTATTATCTCCAATATTCTCTACCCTATATTTTTTTTTAAAATGTTGCAATTAAAAATCTTACACTACAAAAATTATTTATCTATATCAAATCAAATTCTAATTTAAAAAGTATCCATCACTTAGAATTTTTATCCCTATTTATTTATTTATTCCCATGTTCTCTACCCTATTTATTTTTCACCTCTAAAATTCTAATAAAAATCCTCACAAACAATTTCAAAGATCCACCACACAAAGATCAAAACCGAACGAAGATTCGATCATATTTCTCTTTTCATTTCCACAAAAAATTCACTCCCCAGTTTCTTCTTGACACGAATTTTCGAAAAAAGGAAAAAGCCGAAAGAAAATGATAAAGATAACGGATCGCGAGGATACAACATCGAAATGGAGAAGGATCAAGGGTCGAAGGGACAACGGGGAAGAGGAGGGGGAGGAGGGGGGTAAAACATCGCGGTCGAGGATTCTCTCACCCCCCCGTCCACCGTGTCGTCGTCCGCGTGATAAATGGGGGGAACGAAAAAAAAAAAAAAAA
>NW_006263500.1:171273-171643 GCF_000469605.1 Apis dorsata
GCGGCTTTTTCCCTCCCCCTCTCTTAACGTTTCTTCGCCCAACCACGTATAATTTTTCGCGTCACTCGCAAATAAATATCGCGATCCATCACCATTATCATTCGCGCCCTCGCCAAATCCTCGCATACGCGTCTCTTTATCCTACCCATTCGCCCACCCATTCGAGAAGAAGAGAGAGAGAGAGAGAGAGATTATCTATCGACGTCTGAAGATAAAATTAATTTCGTTCTATATATATATTTTTATATATATTTCGGATAGATATGGGAAAATTTGTTTTGCCCAGTGCACAACTCGGTTCTGGTCAAAGCGACGTGGTCTCTTTCTCGAGAGAGAGAGAGAGAGAGAGAGAGAGAGAGGAGCTTCCTTG
>NW_006263500.1:171656-171934 GCF_000469605.1 Apis dorsata
GCATATGGTTTCGAAAATCTCTGCGCTCTCTCTTTCTTATAACAAATATAATACGATTTGAAAATATGATGTGAACGGAATTTTTCCATTTTTTATGGAGCAAAGTTAAATAACTAGCTTAAATAAAAGCGCGAAACGAAATTGATAACGCGTATACAAAATCCGGATAGGATGGATACGAGAAGGCTCGTTCCGGTTAGCAAAGAAACCGATATAACGTGTAATAAAATAAAATTTCTCTTCGAGGCCGGAATATAAATTTGATCCAAAAAAAAAAA
>NW_006263500.1:172591-179843 GCF_000469605.1 Apis dorsata
GGCTTTGCACGCCACGAATCACTGTGGAGCGCCAGCGGCGCATCTAGCGCGAGGCTCAAATTCGAGGGGCAAATTCGTGGGTGGCGCAATCGGTATTTTCAACGGAATTCTCGTCCCGTCGTTTGTCCCTCCAAAATCGTTTCAACCGATACATCAGCGCGCGCGCCACGTTCAGTTCCGGTTTCGAACGAGACAACCCCGTTTTCCTTCTTTCGGTTTAGCCTCGAAAACGAAGTTGGCGAACGAGTGGCGGCAAACACGTGGCGCTGAATGAGTGACAGACGCAGGCACTCTATCTTCCGTGTTCCGCCAACACGTCGTGGAACGAGGGGCTACCTCTCCCTCCTCCCAGCAGCTGCACTCGAACCGCTTAAGCCCTCGTATGCCATACCCGACAACCGATTAATTATGAACGTGCGATTAGGCATAGAGTTTCGAAACAGGCGGCGAACGTGTTGCGTAGTATCTTGTCGAGAGGATCGTTCCATTTCGCCAGAATTTCTTTCGTTTCGTTAAAAATATCCATCTTCGAGAAATATCCATCTTTGTGTATGCTCTTAATTAATTATGCGAATGATCTAAAGGTAAGATCTACGATGCTTGTTTAAAATTCGAATATTCCATTTTATCCAAAAAAATTATCCATATTTGTTAAAGAAAATCTACATCGTTCCGCGTGTGGATCAAATCATAAAGAGATTCTTCCGTAATAATTAAGCTTCATAAGCTTCAACCTTTCGTTCGTTGCGAAAAAATTGTTCGAGGGGAACAGCAATTTTTAAAGTTTGAAGAACGATATTATTATCGAGTAAAATATCGATGCGATTAATCGACGAATTATTCCAGAGTCGTACATTATCCCAAAGAATCAATTTTTTTGGCCCGAAAAAAGAAAAAAAAAGAAATTCCTCGAGACACTAGGATTTTCTCCAACGGTGGACCGACGCAGGTAATTGGCTCTGGCACCCGCCAACTTTTAATTGGCTCTATTTTCGAGGCCATGCATCGAGACCCCTGTCTCGTCCACCGACGCTTTTTCATCCTCGCTCGGCCGAGAAGGTCGCCGAAAAATAATCACCGAATCATGAACACGTGAGTCGTGTTCACCGGAGGAGGAAAAAAAAAAAAAAAGCGCAAGTTCCAACTTTACAGAATGCGAGAAGGAATGCGCAGGATAAAATCGGAAATATTTGTTCAACGTTATATCAATTATATCGAGAGGATTGTAATTAATGCGAAATTATATCGCGTGCAACGATACACAGGTGGGATAGGGAAAATTCGCGAATATTATTTGCGAGTATTAACGGATTATCGCCGATCTCCGGGAGAAACGAATAAAGCAATTATTTCGAGCTTATCGATCCGCAACTCGATGGCGAACTCGATGTGTTCAACTGCGTTTCCGATTCCCATTTCTTCGCGTCCCATTTCCTTTTTTCATTTTAAATCTCGTTAGGGGAGCAATACTTTTCCGCCTGATCCGGGACTGTCCGCGGCGGGATTAACGAATTTCACGCGATGAGCAGGCGATGCCTTCCCGCGAATGAAAAACGATTTTCTCGATCCGGAAGGATCATCCTTGGGGCTCGAGAGGTCGAGCATGCGCGGGTATCCTTATCCTCCCTCTCCTCCCCCTCCAGGGAGGACGAATTGAAAGAAAATATCGCGTTGTTATTTCAATCGCGGGAATTCTGCCCGCTCCAACTCCTCTGATTACCGCCCTCGTTTCGATCCATTTCTCCGTGGACGGGCGCCGATTAAAGCCGACGCTTTAAATCCGATCTTGTTGTCACGCGTCGCGTAATATTTTCACCATCCCCACCCATCCGTGTCCGGATATATAAATCGTGAATTTTAATTGCGTTCGTTTCTCGCCGCTATTTATTCGTAATTAATCCAATCTTTCTAATTTTTCCAGCGAATACGCACACGTACAGGTGTTGAAATCGTGATACAATTTTTCTATGCACGCGCAAAAATAAATTGGGGAGGGAAAAAATGAGTTGAAAACATTTCTTCTATTTTCGCGTTTGAGTGAGAAATTATTTTTCGAAGAAAAATTGAATTTGAAAATTACATATATATATACTCTATCATCTATTCTAATATCGAGAATTATCTGATAATTTCACACGTGTTCTCTTTTCTAAACGAAAAATCGCTACAACGATATTTTAACTCTTTTTGTATTATATTATTTCTCGCCCTCTATTGTTCAAGATTCCGCGGTTATGCAAGCTAAACGTTTTAAAGACCTTCGTGCCTTCTTCCTATTAACGAAGTCATAAAATAGTTTTAAGAGGGGAACCACTTACATCCTCCAATTCACGTCACGATTTTCTATTGCTTAACACAAAGAATCAAAGAATTTCCAAGCCTCGGGACTAATATCGTCCTTTATTCGACCCTAACAACCATCGCGCCATTAAAAAACCATCATTCGGTATTTCCTACTCGAGCGTTTCCATTACCAGAGATAAAGAAAGAGAGAGAAAGAGGGAAAGAGAGAGAGTGAGAGAGAAACCCGCGTATTTCGCAACGAATTAAAATATATAACGCACGGTATAACTGTTTCAGGAACACGTTTGTTCGACTTTAAATGCGTCTAATGGCAAGTAGCCAAGCCAAATTCGGCAACTTTCTCTCCCATTCAAAGTGTACTCGAGTTTCACCGCTTCTCTTCTTCCCCCCTTCCCGCCCGTGTATTATTAAAATGGCAATTACCTCGGTAAACGGCGAACCAGCCTGTTCCTCGCGCGTGCACGAGAACGTGTGAACAATAAGCCACGAGAAGGAGACACGCCGTCAACGATTCATCCCCTCCCCTCGATACCGCGGTTTATTTCCAAGTTAAACAGAGGAGGGGAGACGTTCCTCGTGGAAATATACACGGGAATATAAACAAAGCGGAATATAAACAAATTTAGGCCGCGTTACTCGATGTTATTAATTACGAATCGATGTTATTAATTTAAAGGTTGTAGCTTCGTTTATATTGAATATATCGAATTTCTTTCTTCCTATTCGATCTTTTCGCTTCGTATTTTTTAATTCGATTCTCAATATTTTATTTTGATTCTTGTGCGTGTTTTTAAGTGGATTGTGAGATAGTGTTAGACAGTGATAGAGATGAATCTCTAATTTTCTCTATTTTAAATAATCACGTACCAAGTGTTTTTTGTCACTCTACGCGGAATAATTCGTAAAGATCTTTCTTCGAGTACAATTCTCATTTTTACTTTAAGTGTAAGTTTTACTAACTAGTCATCAACGAGATTCGAAGTATTTTGGAGACTTGAGGAGAAAATAGAAGTTGGAGAAAAAGGAGTCGATTGATAATGATTGATGGTGGATATAACGTAGTATGGCATAAAGGAAACAATCCAACAATCTTCTTCTCTATTATCGAAGTTAATTTTTTCCTCAACTTTAAAGAACTACAATAAAAAACTGTTTTATAAGAAAATAATAACTGTATATCAAAATTTAATATACCTTCGTTAAATATGAAACGTGAGTGCAATTCGATAATTCAAAGAATTCGAATGCAAGAAATTAAAGATTGCTTTAACTTTCTTGCAATTATAAGCTATTATAACCATGCAAAATATAATACTTTCCACGAAACCTTATTTGCTTAATTATATTTTTGCTTAATTATTATGTGGTTTCGATTTAATTGCTAAAAGCTGATAAATTTTTTTATCATTTTACAAAAGCACCTTCGTTTCAAAAATTGACTGCGAGATTTTTCGTATAATTTCAAAAAGCTCTTTGTTGATAAATCGCACGGAATTCGTGGAACAGAGACAACGAACTTAAGCCGTAAGTCGAGTTTCTTTGATAATAAATTTCTGTTAGTAGGAAAACGAATCACGCTCTGGAGGGCCCTTTCCTCGAGGCTTGTATCATTTCATCTTGTACTTCATTAAAATAACGAACAATACGGGCAACTTTCTCGTTGATTTTCCTCGATAAAGTTTCCTTGTCCAACCAGACGCTACGAGTTAAAAAGACGAAGAGTCGAGAAATATTTTGTTATTTACTTTCGAATGGATATCGGCGAGAATCATCACGAGCAATTAAAATTCGAAATTATTGGATTCAACTCTACGAAGAACAAATATCTTTTCAATCGGCCATTTATTTAAACTTTCTATCGAACATCGCGAATATATAAGTTTTGGATAAAATTTTCAAGCATTGAATGATAAGAATTGCGGAAGAGAAAAGGGGAGAAAATGGGAATGTAATGCAAAAATAGAACAAAGGATTTGATACAAGCATTGGTGTTTGCTTGTTCATTTAGTTCGGTATGTTCTCGTAGTTAGGTAACAGGGCAGAACAACGAAAGTTATCGAGTAAGGAAACCTTGCGTGGTTTTTGGCTTCGCACGGGGGACGCCAACGACTTGACTTCCCAATTTATCGTGAATGAGAGAGCGGCACAGGTTTCCGGAAACGCGTGACGAATCGCGGAAACTTGGCCGAGTTATGCGTTTCTGCGGAAATGCGAAAGTTTAAAACTCGACTTTCGCGAAAGTCTAGTTAGCGTGATTGTATCCATTGAAACTAATCCCCTTGGAGCGCGATATCCATCCCCAAACTTCTTAAGCTTCTTAAATAACATGCATCCTCTTTCCTTTAAAAAAGAAAAAAATATTCAAAAAAAATCATTAACACGATTCCTTTCAATATTATCGATATTATTGGAAATAAATTGTATAATAAAAACTGATTGCCAGAATATATAAAATAACGAAAAAGATTTTCAATTAATAGGAATGAAGAAATATAAGAATATAACGGAGGATCAAAGGTTATTTTAAATCACCTGAAGAACATCATTTGAAGATTTTAGGATAATCAATTTATCGTTCGAAGATCCACAAAAAAAAAGAGATAATTTATTCACGTAGAAATCCATTCAAGATTCACTTTTCCAAACTATTTTAATCGTTATTTAAAGGATACCGGTCGAAAAGTCTTCGACCAATTTCCATAATTTTATTTGTTTAACCCGAGTTTCTCACCACGTGGCACCATTCACTTCGTTACGTTTTACGTCCGTCGACGCGCGGGAAGGAATATCGCGAATAAGAAATTCGCTCAAAGCGGCGCCGATAAGGTCAACCTCGAGGTCTTCCTCGCGGCCTGGCTCGCCTCTTCCCCCTCCCTCTCCCCTCCTCGGCAAAGGGCGACAGAAAACTCCCGTGAAAACTTTGCGAATAAACTTCCCTCTTTTCGCGACGCGTGCGAGAAGAAAAGGGCGACGACGCGGTGTCATCTTGACGTAAAATATGGATTATTCCGGCCATTTGCATTCGGAAAATAAGCTCAACCTATCCCCCCGCACCTACCCCTTCCCTCCCCCTTGCGAGTGAAACTTGTCGCGAAAGTTTCGCGGTAATTATCGAGTCGTTCGCCGATTCATCGGCGATCAGACGCCTGGGAACTACAACCGCCAAGTGTAAGAGATCCGATTCCTTCCTCGAAGAAAAGGAGGAATTTCCTTTCCTCGCCTCGTCCCGTCCACGCGGATAAGGGAACGGAGAGGGGGCGGGTAATTAGATTCCCTCCCGTGCATCGAACGTCGTTCTCGTTTTGCCGAACCATCTCGTCCTCTCGTCCATGTTAATTACTTTCCCATTACGCGTGATGTTAATCGATTCGAATCGACGCCACCCCTCTACTCCCCTCCCCCGCCGCGCCGTTTTCCACGATGACAACGAAAATCATGGTAGCCGCCGGAAGCGTGGCTAGTCGTCGGCCACGCGACACCGTTAATCGACCGCCCCTCCCCTCCTCCTCCCCCTACCTTTCCATTATTTCGACGATCCGCTCGATATTATTATCCCGGGCCCCAGGGTTGTACCGATCAACGCCGATTGACATTACCGAATTTGTATACCGAATGTGTATAGGAGGAGGAGGAGGAGGTGGAGGAGGAGGGATGGGGGCGCGCTAATCGTTATTAGCAACGACAGCCGCGGGAACGATGACGGGATTGCGTTCGCGGGGCGAGCCCGTTCCCCAATGGGTCTGTTTTCCCGACCGATTTTCCCCAATACACTCTGCTGTGTCCCCGCTGCGTTAGGGGGAGGGAGAAGGGTGTTTTTTCCGCGTTTCCCTCGATTAACGCTCGATCACCGCCGCGCTCTTCGATCACGTCGATCCTCGTTATTCCGTCCTTCCGCTGCGCGGAAAGGAGACGAGAACCGACACGGGATATGATTTCGCGATCGAGTGAATGATATGGCGGCGCTCGTACGAATCACGATCTCTGTTCAGAGATTGTTTTTTATTTAATGAAAATGAAACGAAACGATCGAACGTCCATGATCCCTCGAGTAATCGTAATTTTTCTACAGCTTCGTTGTTTTATCATTGTATTCATTCGGAAATCGAAAGAAACGAATTCGAATAGAAAATACGATAATTACAACTCGATCTTCGACGAGTATCGAAAATATACAAATACGTATTCCTCTCTGGAATCGCGTTATTTCCGCGATTTTGATAACATTTTACCCCGTGGTCGGGCGCGCCGTGGTGGGCCCATTTTCAAGAATTTATCGAAACGATCGGGGGAGGGTGCGTCCCGGCCGATTTTACATTCGGGGGCCGAAATTAAGGGGCGATCGTGATTTCCGCCGTTGGAATTCGAAGCATCCGGCCGATCGCGTTTTAATAGACCACGGAGAGCGTTGGATCGTTGGGTGTCGTTAACGAAATGGTTACTATTTAATGTAACTGCGCCGGCCGGTTACGAAATTCCTCGGACCATTCGTTCCATCCATAGGAATAGCACGCGTTTCTGGTTCAAGTGTAGCGTGCATAGCGGTGGTTTCTGCGAAGTTCGAGTAGATTTATGCCACCGCCACTGTATCTCAATTAATTTCCAACCGTGCTCACGTACGTATCCCTATCTGGCCGGTGATATTGTTGCAGGTCGACGTCAAACGGGCGAGCAGCCCGCTCGAGGAAAAATCTCAATTAACGTTTACCCATTCCTACGGCTACGTGGCCGGACAATTAACCGGCTCTTGGTTAGTTTATACGCGATCCTATTTTTTCCGCCACAATTATGTGGAAGTTTAAAAGGGAGCGGGTTTCATATTCCCCGCGTTTTCATCAAGTGGTTAAAAACATTGAATGAAAACTCTCGTTCGAGTCTCGTTTTTTCTCTCTCTCTCTCTCTCTCTCTCNTCGATCGTGAGAAAATACGCGTGGATGGTGGGATTTCCGCC
>NW_006263500.1:179869-181136 GCF_000469605.1 Apis dorsata
ACCTTTGTGTAAAAACGAAATTTTATTATATGAACTACTATGAATCGTCGAAGGAAGAATTTTTTTAAACAACGGATAATATCCGAATATCCTTTATCTGCTCTTTTTATGATTTTTATGATTTCATCCGTTTTTTTTTTTTTTTTTTTAACAACGGCCAGAAGGTCCAAAATTAATATCGAATGTCGAAGAAGAAATCAAATACTCGCTTTCAAAAACTTACCCTCATCTTCCCACCTTCTTTTCACGAAACGACGAGGCTCCCTTCGATGACGATTCGTCATCTGTTTCTCGCCACGAAATATCGAGATATATATATATATATATAGTTGAAAGAAACGAGAGAGAAATCCCGTATCCGAAAGACACCTCGGCACCGAGCGAAAGCGAGAGAGAGAGAAAGAGAGAGAGAGAAAAGAGGACGAAGAGAAGGGTGAAGGAGAAAAAAGGAGAAGGAGGTCTGTGCACGCTCCTCGCAGATGGCCTCGGATAGGAGCTTTGTACGAAAATGAAAAAGTCAGGAAGGCGGAAGTTAAGAGCGTGCACACACAGAGGGTACAAATACACGCGTCGAGGAACAGAGAGAAAGAGAGAGAGAGAGAGAGAGAGAAATTCGTTGCACCGGGAGAAGAGGCTGATACACCATCGTACGTCGAGAAAATGTGCGGCCAGGCCTGAAATCGATGCCCGCCATCGACGTTCCTAAATATTTCTCGCTGTTTCTTCTCTCGGTGTGGCTCGATCGATATCACGAATATCTGGCGAAGAAAAATCTTTTCCTTCCATCTCCTACACCTCCTCCAATCCTCTCTCTCTCTCTGTCTCTTTCTTGCTAATTATCGAACATGTAAATCGAGCGATGTAAAACAAAAAAGGGAAGGGAGAGAAGAAGGGAGAGACAGAGAGAGATTAGGGTATAGGTATAGGTATAGTTTTTAGTTCAGGGTGTACATCTGAGGGTGTGCGGCGTGAAAGAAATTTTTTTTTTTTCTTTTTTTTTTTTCATTCGTTGAGAACGCGTGTCGTTATTCAAGCGACATTTTACAGGTGGCAGGGCGCTTTGATAACCCACAATATGCAATCGCTATTTGGGTATCCAGCGCGAGTTAAAGGGCTTCGCTAACCTATGAATATGCAATATTTCTCTACTTTCGAGTTACGCGCTCTGCGTTCACAATGCATGCATAGAGTCGGGAATAAAGCGGACAACCTCGTTCCTCGCGCCTTCGAAACTATGATTTTTCTTCTCTCTCTCTCTCTCTCTCTC
>NW_006263500.1:181194-181459 GCF_000469605.1 Apis dorsata
GCAACTGGATCGATCGTTCGGAAAACGGAATGAATTTCTTAAATGTATCCTCATCTACTCCGTCGTTGAATAATCCATTATTATCCGATTAATTTATCGCGCTCGTTAAGAAATCAATGGAATCGAAACGAGAAGAAATAGAAATTCGCGAATGTCACGTTGAAAAATTCAAACAGCAAGGAATGGAAACGGATGTGTCTCGCTCGTTGAATCGTCTCTGTTTGATAAAAAAAAATCCACCATCCCCCGTGGGAGACTTTTGTCC
>NW_006263500.1:181736-182639 GCF_000469605.1 Apis dorsata
CGATTACACGTACACATCCCTAAAAATCCTAAAGCTGTCTCGTTCGACCGTGCTCGGCCTTCATTGAAAACCGTCTGGAACCACCGGGTGTGCGCCCGGTGTTACACCCTTTTCAATGCCAAGCCAAGGGGCAGGAGGAGGAGGAGGAAGAGGAGGAGGTGTCGATCTTGAGAAAAGAAGAGAAAAAAAAGAAGAGAAAAAAAAAGGAGAGAAAAAAACAAAAACAAAGCAGCGCAAACTCCTTCTCCCCGACTTCTCGGCGCGATTGTCCATGCCTCTCCGTGAGAAAAACGTATTCGTTTGATCATCCTATTCTTTCTCCCCCCTTCTCCCTTATTACTGCATCTCGAATGTGGTACGAAGAGGAAACGAGATTCCACACGGGAGAGAAAGGGAGGGAGGGGGAGGAAAAAGGGGGAGGAAAGAGACACGCGTTCCTCTGTTCCCCTTCTTATCTCTCAGACGTTCTCACAGGGGGAATAAAAAGGAGTCACGAGACAGGAAAACCTCAATCAGCAAACACACCGTGGGGACGTCATGAATATCGGAGAATTGGAAATCGGTTAGCCCTTGGGATTCGACGACAGCTCGCAGCCACCGTCTACCAGTTTTCTTCCGATATCTATCCCCCCGCTTGGAATCCAGCGGAAATCCTCGCCAGACGTCCTGCGAGGAATCCGGAATTAACGTTCTCCCCCTCTCTCTCCACATCCCTCCAGCTCTCTCGATATCCCTTTACCGCGGAACCACCACTCCGCTCTTAGGTCCGCCGCGATATTTGCGTTCCTCGATCTCGTCGTAATTGTACGAATTGGATCGGATAAAGAATCCGGATTCCTCTCCGAGGAGGAGGAGGAGGAGGAGGAGGAGGACTACTTCTTCCGCAGTTCTCGCGGGTTAAAG
>NW_006263500.1:182740-200299 GCF_000469605.1 Apis dorsata
GTCGAGAGAGACGAAAGACGTTTGTGCAGGTTTCCCACGTTCCACGGAATTTTTTTAACGGCGTGAGAAGAGCGATCGGGAGAGATACCCTTTATCGTATCTTCGACGTGTGGATAGAGGCGAGCTCGAAACGGTGAATAATTTGGACAAATGTCCAAAAGAAATTTTAAATCCTTTTTTTTAAATAAGGTTCCAATCACGAATACTTGTATATTTGTATGTAATTTTTATTAGAAGTTTGCGCTATGGTTTGGAATGAAATAAGAAATTAAAATCAGCATTATTTTAAACAATGGTTAATCTTCTTCTTATTATGCTCTTTCTGTTTCGTCCCGTTTCTAAAATTTTAATTTTAGATTTTTGTATTATTCGATTATCAGTTTAGGGTCCTAAAGATTGTAAAGATGTATTTTTGGTCCGTTCTGTACCTCTACGATTGAATTTCGTTATAATATTCAAATTGCATTCCGTTCAAGAATAAATACATAACATCTCACAGATACTTGTTTTGAATTTTATTTCGAAGAATTCTCAAGATTCTAAAGATACTTTTGACAATCTGTATCTCCACGATTGGGCCAAAATTTCGTTATAACGTGTCAAATTGCACAACATTTCTCAATACGCTCTCTCTTCTTGTTTTAATCCGAAATCGAGGATTTTATTTAGAAGAATTTCATTAATTTTCAGCTCAGCTGGAAGATAATAGGATCAACGAATCTTTCCCTTTGCCTCGAAGATTACTATTTTATAGATTAACGAGGAATTCAGTTTTCAATCTCGTAGAAGAATTCGATCGATAACTCGCCCCGCGTATTCTACGTTTCGCGAATACTTTCATTTCACGAACTTTTCGAATTTTTCTTCTCCGAGATATCCATCCATCGCATTCAGATTTATACTGTATACCGTGTATAAACCCCCTTACGGGCTTGTTTTACGCGTTTCGACCATCGCGGATCCTTCTTTGCTCTTCTTCCTTCGTATCGTTGGAAACAGGAGCGAAACAAATGGCGGCGGATCACGATGGCCGGGGAACGAGGAAAAGATGTGCATCGTTGGTGGGAAGGATGCGCATCCTCCGTTTTTAGATTTATTTCCATCCCTTTATCGAGATACGATCGTTTATATTCCCGGAAATAGAAATCCACGTACCGAGAAGTCGTTCAAACGTTTGCCTCGGCACATGATCTTCTCCAAGAATGATTCTCGTGCTCGATGGAAACGGTGGATCGGTGTTTCATAGGCGATGGGATAGTTTCGTGGATCGTTACGCATCGTCTTTTTGACTTCGAGAGAATGGAAAGGAAATGCGAAAATGTACGAAACAGACGTGGATCTGTTGTCGTTCCAGACTCTCGCTTACGGAAAGAAAAATCTTGGCCAAAGACTTAAACTTGTCGCGCTTAAAGGAACAGCTTGTATCGAATTTCTATAGTTTACATTGCGGATTGTGGAAATGATAGGAACGCGAAAGACGAGATTTCGAGCGAAACAAGTAAAACATACCTACAAGTATAACATAAAATCACGATAAATTTGAAAAGAGCCATTTTAATTAATAATTATCTGCAAACAACGCTCTTTGAACAATTAAATATTCCTTAACAAATCGAAATCCATCGTTTCTCATTCTCTCTCTCAAAAAAAAAAAAAACGAACAGCCGAGAACACTCTCAAAAAACTTTTGAAAGAACTGGAGAAGGTCAGGCACCTTTTAGAGATGCACGATCCTTCGTCTGTTCGAGATCGAGAGAGACCCAACTCCCGTTCGTTTCTCGTAGCTTGAGCCACGTTTTCCAAGCGGAGGGGGTGTATACAAACCTCACGGAGGCGAAAAGGCTCCCGCGGGGGGTTGCATTATCATCCGCCGGCGTTAGATAGCTTGTTCCGAGGCGAAGGTGAATCCTCGTACCTGGCATTCACACGTGTACACGTGTAGCAGGGTGGTAAGGGGTGCATTACGCGCGATTTCTATGGGAATAACAGGGGATGCCCGGTTTTGCATCCGAAAGATAACCCTACGTGTCCTTTTGCACATATTATATTTCCTCGCCTCCTCTGCGTCCCCTCGTCTCGCTCTAACATATCTTCCCTTCTATCCACCAATCTTTCTCTTTCTCGTCGTTGTAAAGGGATCATTCTACCTGTGAAGAAACTTTGGATGGATCCTCCGTTGGATTAAATCAGATTTCGCGCGATATTTGGCTGCCATCTGGGCAAAATGGTAAGGGATGGATGACGATTCTGGTTCATCAGAGTTGCTCGATTATGAGGAGGTAGAGGTAATGGAGATGGTAGTTTTTCTTCAAGTCTCGAGATTCTCGATTTCTCTGGGATTGGAATATTTTTTTTTCTTTTTTTATAGGGGAGACTTTGAGATTTTTCGGTAGAGAAATTTTGGGACGCGTAATATTACGCGAGCTGTCAACTTTTCCACGCCATTTTGTCGAAAAGTTTGCCGCTCAAAAGACCCTCTACTGACAGTCGTTACGGTTGCGAGATGGTCTGTCAGCCAAGTATGCAACATTGCATTACGTGGATGTATATTCTGTGTACGCGTATTTCGTTTCATTCCTTACGTACGCGAGTTCCATTTACCTTTTACCTCTCGAGCTCGTCGAACTTCGAAACGAGCAATTATCCTCAGAGTTATTGTACGAAATCGTCAAGCCACTGTCTCTCTCTCTCTTTCTCTCGCGCTCGAAAGTCGTTCGTTCGAACGATCTTGCGAAAGATCTTGGAAGGAAATCTGAATTTTAATATTATACCGTTCAAAAGGGTTTCGAGGGTTCCACGATTATAATATTATATGCGTTTCGTATAAAAGCGAGGTTTGAATATGCGAAAGTTTCGAAGTTTGAACAAAGATACAAGAAGTATCTCGGTTGTTTTCTCGAAAGGACAGAAGAAAGGAATTAATTTTTAAAGGGTATTGAAAATCGATGTGACCGAGGGGAATGGAAACTCGTTGCTCGAAACTTCCGTGGAGCAGGCCATTTCTACGTTTCTTTCTTCTCGAAAAAAGAGGAAGGGACACCAAGTTAAAAAGGTTGGTTTGTCGCTCGGTTATCCACCAGGTCGTCAAACGAAAGTAGAAAGTAGAGAGTAATTAGGTCCGGCCAAGTTTCCAGAGAGCGATTCGATCTCTAACGCGGCTTTTGCCCACTCCAAACGTTTGGATTTTTCTTTTCTCCCATAGAGATAACCGGTTATTTATTACCGAATAAAAATTCGAAAATCTCTAAAAAAAAAAAAAAAACACCTATTTTCCAAATTTGATACAATCCATCCAACGCGTGAGATTAATAATAAAAAAAAGATGAGGAAGGATTCATTTAACGCGTTAAACGTTCCTATTAGTCTCCCAACTCTCCAACATTCCCCAATATCTCAGACTGCTGCGAGCCTGAGAACTTCAATATCTCAAGTTTCGTTCCCTTTCATCCCCACAATTCAGAGACGAAGACGAGTCCAATTTCGCTTCGATTAAGTTTCATGGCCTTGATTCCACTCCCCGTATCCCTTGTGAAAAGACTGGTGGAAAATTCGCGGTTAATAAATAAATCGCGCGAAGAAGGGAGTACAAAGACGACCGGTTACGATTCTTTTCCTCGTCGAGTTAAGCTCCCTAAGGTCGAGAGATCACGAGACGCGGTGAAATGGACGCTTCGAAATGAACAACGGGTGTTGATGCCTTACAGGATGGCCGCCCCCCATAAACTCGAGACAAACGGCGTTTAAGAGTTTATCGTTTCGAGGGAAGCGGCGTAGAGGGGTCGCGTAATGATGAAGGGCCGACGATTCCTTATTCCCCCGAAATTCGTGTCCGACCTGCCACGTAAACGGCCAATGTTCTCGCCATCTATCGCCACAACCGAGAGCGCAACCGACCGCCATTAACATTTTTACGAGATCACGTAACTCGCTCCGAGTTGCCGAGCTGGCACAGCTCGTGACGAGTCGGCCAGAGTTTAATGGAGGGGATAAATGTAATCGATGGTGTACAGTGTTTGCCTTCCCCTTTCTTTCTTTCGTGTGATTTCTTTCGTTTCGCAATCGAGGTAAAATTTAACCGAGGATGAATAAGGTATAAGCGTGGACAGATAAATAGATAAATTTCTTTTGCCTTTTTTAATTTGAAGGTATCGAGAATATTGTTCGCTTCGTGATCGATGGTACTCGATTTTTGATCTCTCTATTTGGAACGAATACGCTTTTCCATTCTTTTTGCTTCGTAACGAACAGGTGATGGAGTATTCGATTTCTTTTCTTCTTCATTTGGAATAATAGATATTTGCCTTGCGATTTCATTCCGTGACGAATATATGAAATATGCGTAACCTCGTTAATATTTCAACAATTTTTGAAAAATTGTAATTCTTCCGATATAACTTGATTTCCTTGATCTCAGATAACGTATATAGGATGCCAAGTAACAAACTTGATATTATTAAATAAATAAGAGATTAAACAAAACTCGAAGAGAATCGATCTCTTTGCGATGTTTACAAAATACACAAATGAACCGAATATATATATATATATATACGAATAATATTGTAGTTAAGGCTAAAGGCTATTATTGCTATCCCAGCTCTCAAAGGAATATTCAAATCAGCGTATTCAAGACGGAGGGAGGGGTCACAAGCGTTACGGATGATCCCATGGATCAATCGTGGCCTTTGACGATCCCTCCTTACTCCGTTTTGTCCCTCCTTCCCTCCCACCCTTCTCGTGGCCACATTGTGTTTTATGCCGTGTTTGCGTTGAGATGCGCGTAACCGTGACAGCGGCATAATAATCGTATATCGCGCGATAATAGAGACAGCTGCGTGCATAGCGAGGACGCGTTCGAACAGGATAGAACAAAGATGGAGATCGGGCCGAGTTTCGCTGTTTGGTTTCAAAATTTTCCGGTCTGCGATCATGGTCTGCGCGTCGACACGCTAATTATCTCTCGTTATCGTCTAAAATTTCCTCGACACTCGTTATAAACTGAAACACACCGTCGGCTTAATTGCGAATAAAAAAAAATAATAAAAAATAAAAATAAAAAAAAAGTGGTACGCACGACGAATCTCGCGTTCCAATTGTTCGCGAAGCGATGGAATTTAATAAAAAAAAAAAAATAAATAAAGAAAGAAAGAAAAGACAAGACCGTAATGGCACAAAGTTGTTTGTTTATGGAATAAAATAACAGAAAGGTTCAAAAATGTTAAATTAATTGTTACTTTTAAAAAGATTGACTTTTAAAAAGAAAATTTTAAATTCTCCCTTTTTATCTTGGATTGATTAACGCAATGATGGAAAAGAAGTATCTCTCTCTCTCTCTCTGTCACTTATTTTCATTTGTTTCACTTTGAAACAATCGTAAATTATTTCAAAAAATAGCCAAATTCAAGAGCCACCTTTTGCCTTTTCGATACCGCATGCGTATATAAATATAAGACAAATTTCTTCATTTTCATGCCACGTCCACGATTTTATTATTGCACGAGGTGTAAAACCGCACGGCAATCGTCCCCTATCCCCTTCCGCGAGATCAAACGATCCACTTTGCGTAGCATTTGGGAAAATCATACTGATGCGTTGCCTGGAGACTCGGTTGGATCGAAGAGCTCGGCCAAGAACGAGCAACGAGCCAACACGAAGTGAAAGTTTCTCGAGGAATCTCTCGAGGAAGACGAAGAAGACGAGGATACGGTTTGTACACCGCGCGTTCCCAAGGGTTTCTCTCTTCCTTCTTCCTTCGTGTTTCTCCTCCTGCGATATCCCTTCTCTCCCACCCTCTCCCTCCTCGAATTCAGTATTCCTCTTTCGTCCTCGCGACACGAGGATGGACGAGTAGACGGGACATCGCGTCGACACTGTGTATCTCGGTTATCGCCATCGATGGGGGGGATACAGGTTGTGCACCGTGTCACCGTGGATTCAATGGGAGAAGTGGATAAAGTTGGGTGATACGCTGTTGCGCAGGGTTTGTAACCGCATGATTCCAAAGCAAATTTTCCCTCCCTTCCGACCTGACGTGTTTTCACCCGATCCGATATTCTTCGTAAAGAGCTCTCCGTATTCTCGTTTTTCTTGAGAATTTTTCTCGGCTCTCGATTGAACGGATGAACGTGTTTTTCAACGATGTTTCAAAGGAAAATTCGCATATTTTTTTTTTTTGTTTTTGATCATTTCACTACAGAAAGGGGTTTATTGATTTATCGCCGAAATCGATCAAAGGGAGGGATCAAAGAGGATAACGTACCTGTTTTCTTATAAAAAAAAAAAGAAAGTATGGATTCAAGAAATACCTCCTTTGTCTCGTGAAAGTAAACAAATAATATTCCTTCAACGCGTAAATGAAAAACTCTCCTTACTCCACCGATCTTACTATGATCTTCCCTGAAAATTATGAAACGACGAATTCGTATATTTTATTAATCTTTCGCAAAATCTCAATTCTATTCGAAATACACGTATATATTTCACTTTAGAATCAGGCAACGAGGAAAAAGTAAGAAGAGAAACAATACATAGTTCAGATGTACACCGTCCAGCAACCGACAATTTTTCGATAAATTTTTAAACACCGTTCGAAGACTCCCCACACACCACGATCGGCCTCAACCTTAGAGTTGTTTAATAATGCAAGCGTTCACGTATACACCGTTCAAAGCGAGATTTCAATTTTTCTTGCGTTCCTGTCGCCGCCCGGAAATTAGAGGCGCCCCATTGTGTGCCTTTGTCCCGTTCGACTCGCGTGACTTCCTTTTTTCCCCCCTCGTTGCTCCAGGAGTCGGCCAGTGGTTGTTACGCGCGCCCTTGTTCCACGTCAACCTCGTTCGTTACGCGTTTCTCCCTCCTTGTGCGCGCCGCGCCGCAGTTGAAAACTCCGTGCACAGTCTCGAGGAGGGAGGAGGGGTAGCGAGGGCTTGATTAATCGCCGGCACGAGGCGTCTCCCCCCTTTCCCCTCGTCTTTTTGCGGGTGTAAAAATTTGTCGTGCATTCGGCGCGAAGGAGAAAAAATGGCGGTAAATCTCGCTCGATGGCGACTGAAAGTGGATTGTCGGGAGGAAGGGCTGAGCTATGATGTTAAGCTAAACGTTCCTTTTTTTTTTTTTTTTTGATTTGGATAATGATTTCAGATGAAATCCTTGAAGATCGATTCGAGTCTTGTCTGCCGATTGTTTTTTTTTCGATCGCCATTTCAATCGAACGATCGAATTTATTTTTTATCCATGAAAATTTTTATCCACGACAAAATTATAAATTGATTGGATACTTGACGAGGTTTCAAGAAACCGAACGATCGATGGAATTAATCAGTGTTGTGTGCCGCGTTTAATGATTTATGACGGATAAAATGAAGCGATAAAAAAAGCGGTAATGCTTTGATCTTCGTATACGGGTCGGGATATACTAAGGTGTAGCTTATATTATTATAATTTATTATAATTTCGAAGAAGAATTTTTCGTTCGAATTCGGAAAAAAATCTCGCTTGATGGCGACTGAAATTTTCAGGAGGAGGAGCGAGATTGCGATGTTAAGCTAGATGCTCTTCTTTGATTTGGATAGGAAAGTGATTTCGAGTGTTTCGATGAAATCAATTTTATCCATGAAAAATTTTAAATCCAAAATTATAATTACGTATTTGAGTTTTCAAGAACCGAATGATCGATGGAATTAATCAGAGCGTCGAATTTAATGATCGATAAAAAAAAGTGATAGCGCTTCGTAAGAATCAGATACGATAATTTATATATTATAATTCATTGTAATTTGGAAAAAGAATTTGTCGTGTATTCGAAAAAAAAAAAAAATCGATCTTGGTATCGAAAGTGAAACGTAGAAGGAGACCTCGTTAATCACTTGCGTTTGAAATAATTTTTAACACTTTTAGTACTTTGTAATATCGATGCTCCCAAGTTTTTTGCGTTTTTAATTAAATAATATCGGGAAAAAATATTTGGCGCAGATAGCTTTTTAATTGGGGATATTATTAGTGGAATTATAAATATAATACATTGAAAATTAAACTTAATGATATAATTTTAATTGGATAAAATTGGGGATTATTATAATTTAAATCGAATACACGAATATTATTATAATTTACCACGTTTCGAAAATAATTTTAATTCACCCCTATAATAAGTTTTAAACAAATTCATCAGACTCTTATTTTTTCCCCCCTCCTTCTCAACGGTGTAGCAATATTGCTCCTCCCATACTTTGAAACTTTAACGCGTTAAAGATCAAAAAGCAAACAAATCAATTGATCTCAAATTCTTTCCCCTCTGATAAACACGGTCCGATTCAAATATAATTTTCCAAACGAGAAAAGAAATGGAAAAAATAATGCAGGAATATTAATAGCTCGAATAAAGATATCCCAATATTCTCCGATATTACTATCAAAGAGAACGTTAACGGTAACCAGGAGAGGACACTAATACAGATGAGAACGAAAAAACGCAGTCTGGTTGGGGGCTGGTAATCCAGATTACAGAACGTTTTCCGTGCTTTTTGCGTTCCCCTGTCGGCCTTTCAATTACCGGAACCTACGTTTTATTTTTCCTGTGGCGGAGCCCGCGCACCGTTAATTAGGTGGCGTGTATAAATTCGTTAACTCTTTTAAAAGGTTAATGGCCCATTGCCAAACAACTGCCATCCCGCGCCATACCGCTTTCTTTTGCCCACCGAATTATTTAAAGGAATCAGGATTGAATTCTGGCGAAGAGCAGCAACGGACCTCCGCCGATGCTTCCATATTTTTCCGTGAAACTGTGTTCCGCCGGAGAATCGGGGCGAAGTCTTAATTAGGGGACCATCCCCTCCCCAAATTTACGACCTCGATTCGAATCGTCTCTCTCGTATCAATTCTTCTCTTTTATGTTTTCTTTGATTATTATCTTTAAATTATTTAAATTCACTCAACGGAGATTTTTCATTCTACGTTGCGAATTCTTTCGAAGAAATGTGAAAGATGGAAAAGAGGATTTTCCGCGTATTGGAATTTTCTCTCGTGTTTACAGTATTATTATTGGCTACTTTGAATTTTGTTTCACGAACGTTTACTGGAGATACTCTTCGATTTTTTTTTAATGCCACCACGTTGATACAAACTGTTAACTAATCACAAAAATTAGTTAGATAAGAATTCAGAGTTATCGCGTGGATACCGATATTCGAAAAATTGTGCTTTACGTGGATCTGGCAACACGAAAAGAAACGAAATCGACGTAGCTTTCCTCCTAAAAAAAAAAAAAGAAAAGAAAAGAATCGAACCATCCCACGATCTATCATTCGCGACGAAACTACGGCTACTAGATTTTGGAATAATTTCACCTTTCGCGCGATTTTATCCCAATTTTCAACGCGCCTCGATAACTCGATAATCGCAGCGGTTACAAAGGAGGGTCAATTTCTCTCGCGATTACAACAGCGTGTGCGATTTACGGGGCGGGTGCAAATGTTTCGACGATATTTCAATAAGCGAACACCCGATACGCGTTATTACGAGGCCGGCCTGAAATGACCTTCGAACATTGTTGACACGAATATACATATGTGTATATATATATATATGTATATACGCACACGTATGTACGATGTTTGCAAGAAAGATGTATGCCGATGCTAATGCATATCGGATACCGGGGTCCAGCTGAACTCTGTTGAACGTGCCCGTCATGCGCGTTTCCATGTTTGGATATTGTTTAGAAGTCCGTTCTAACGTGAAATATATTCACCGCGGGCCCGGGGAACGGTTACGTTCCGCGCCACCCATTAAAGCTTTGCAGGAGATGTATTCGGTAATGAATTGCTCAATTGAAACGGTTACATACTTGATCCTTTATTAAATATGGAGTATCCAATGCCTGCTATTGTTTCCGGATCGGATGATATATCCCGCGTAATTTAGTTACGTTATTTGCTAATGTAACAGGGGGAGGGGAGGTATTAAATCGTTCGAACATTATCTCTCTTCGCGCGCGCGAAAAAATTAAAAAAATGAAATGAAATGAAATGAAATAAAATAAAATAACAAAGAACGAAAATGGGGATGATATATATATATATCCATCGAGTGTACATACGTATATCGATAATATTTAATCAAGAGCTCGTTAACGAAACGCACCATCCATCAAACGAACGAGCCTCATAAACGGGCTCCCTGAACCGAATAAATTTTTCAACCAATATCCCAATATCTTGTTTTTGTATCGTTTATCATTCGATCCACGATCTCAGCACTTTCGTTGGGACGAAAAAGAAAAAAAAGGCATCAGAAGCCTCTGTAAACCTGTTTAAGCCACGTATCGAGGGAACGATCGAGAGAAAGAAAGAGAGAATCGATGTTATCACGAGGAGAAACGATCGAATCGGTATATCGGAGGTTGTCGTATTGTTGATCGTGGCCAGCTTCTTTTTTTTTTTTTTCCACTCTTCCTGTTGTTTTCAAGAGGAAGGGGGTCGGATCGGCGGAGATGGTAGCTCAAAGCGGAACAGCTCATCGCGTTTTCCCTTTGCGATGGCGGCCGGGTAAAAGAGCACTTTTCTATTAGCGAGGCACGCGCGCTCACCTACCTATCCTACCGACCAGAAGGCTCAGGTATTTATTTAATAAAACTAGAGAAAGGTGGAGGAGAGGGGTTGATTTCGAGAGAGAGAGAGAGAGAGAAAGAGAGAGATTGCAGATTGCGATGTCGGACAAGCCATGCAACCAACACCAAAGAAATTCCCTCTACCTCGTAACTCGCCTGTCTAACCTTGCTTTTCTACCTTCTTTCACTCTCTCTCTCTCGTTTTTAACTTCCTGCCCGGATACTTTATGGCAAAAGTTTGGTGAAACGCGCTCCTTTAAAATGGACACACTTTTTATGCAAAAAAAAAAGAAAAAAAGGAAAAAAAAATCACCGACATTCAGCGAGCACGCTCGTTTCCGCGCGATCAAACACCG
This sequence comes from Apis dorsata, assembly GCF_000469605.1. NCBI lineage: Eukaryota > Metazoa > Arthropoda > Insecta > Hymenoptera > Apidae > Apis > Apis dorsata. The sequence continues at coordinate 193,703 of NW_006263500.1, forward strand.
GAGAACCATCGTTTATCCCTTTAAAGCTAACGCGTCGTGAAATCCTTTGAAGCGATTCTTTTTTTTCTCCGCTTTTCTCTCTCTCTCTCTCCCCTCTTCTTTTCCTCCACCTTCCCTCCTCCACCTTGGCCCGTCCCCGTGTTGTTTATTGGGAGATCGATGGGACACGGAATTTATACGTTAGCGGAGACCGTGAAACGTTGATCGTATCGGAAGAATCCGTTCGATGGAGCTCCATAAATGAAATATCGGAAATCGTTGCTTAAAAAAAAAAAAAAAGAAAAAGAAAAATCACGTTTTACATAGTCGTCAAATATTTTTCGCCACTTTACCAGTTTCTCCTCTTCCTTCCCAATAACCTTCTTTATCGAATTGTTAAAGGGGAAGGGGGGAAAAAAAAAACTCCAACACTCCAGAATCGAACTTCTAAACTCCCATAAATATCGTTCGATCGCCATCATCCGACCGATCGAACGGACACGCTCGATCGCGATTGGCCAATCCGAGCCGACCAATGAAAGATAAGTAGAAGAAGAAGAGAAAGTTAACCGAGAAGATCGTGTAGAGAGGGAGGGGGACAAGAAAAAGGAAGAAGAAAAAAAAAAAAGGAATCCTCTCCCTGTGAACCGGAGCACAGCTTCGACGTCCCCGCTTTTATCCGCGGCGAACAACGACTTGGCTCCACTTTCAACGGAGCCAAGTTCGCATTCCCCTGTCCATGAAAAGGCGTCGCGAGTCCGTCGAGGGGGATTGGACGTTGCTGGAATTTGTCCGTTTCATTTACCACCAGATATTTTCGGCCATGGAACCTCGGCGAAGGTAGGTAGGCGGAGAATGAGGGGGCGAAAGAGGGAGGAGGAGAGCGGGAAACAGGCCTGGACGAAAAGTTATATTGCATTTATTGCGAGAGATGAAGTTCCTTCGAAGCGACTATTCTCGGTGTGTTCTCCGGCAACCGAGCGGGGCAACCCTCCATCACGGAGTTTCGTAGCTACCAAAACTGTTTCTGGCGTCGTCGATACGAGACAAGAGAGCCACTCTTCTCTTTCACTCCATCTTTTTTTTCCTCCGTGGAACATGTTCGTCCATTTGTCTCTTTTTCTCTCTCTCTTTCTCTCTCTCGTTCCTTCCCCCTCGGATCCACGGATACCGTGTGGCCATTGTCGAGATTTTCATTGTGCACGGCAGAGGCGAAGAAGGGGATCGACTGACTGTCCGAGCAGGCAGTAGTTTTCTAACGAATTGGTCGGCCGGAAACTGTCCTTCGCCCGGAGCAACCTGCTGGGACCCCGGCTAAATAGGAGGCTTCCTGCGGGATCCGGACGTACTCCGTTATTCCCTTTCTCTCCCTTTCTCTACTCTTCTACTGCTCCCTCCGTACCCTTCCCTCTTCCCCTTTTCCCTTTAGTTTTCTCTTTCTTTCTTTTTTCTTCTTTTCTTTTTTCTTTTTTTTTCCACCGGCTCGCTGGTTAACTTTTTTCCACCACCCTTTCCACCACCGGGTCGCCTCGATGGCCGAGCGAGAGACTTCTCTTCTCTCCTCTCCTCTCCTCTCCTCTTCGTGAAGTCGCCAGAGATCGCGGCCATTTTTTGGATTATCCGAGAGGAAAATAAACGAGCAATTTGCGTTAATTAACGCGATCCCCATCTTTCGTTGTATTATACGATATTCGAAATTCGTAAGATTCAATTAACAACAAGATTATTTTTTCAGAATTTTCCTACAGTTTTATTAGCGTAATAAACGTCCATGCCTCAGGGATTTATCTTTCCTTCTGCGCTCGATAATCGCAGACCCCTTGTAAATTGGACGTCCATCAAAGAAAGCCAAACTCTCTCTCTCTCTCTCCAAACAAGTCTCCAATTTGATAATGTTCGTAACTGTTGTATCGTCTCCTTCGATTTTCCAAAAAAACAAAGCAAACAAATCGATCAGCAAAGAAAATACTCGAAACATTTTAAGACTGTGCATCATTAAATTGAAATAGATTATCCAATTAATCCACTTTTATCAAATCACCAACCCACCTTCGCAATAATGTTAACCAGCCCAAATTGCCTCAACGCAATTTCTCCCCGCGATATATCAACACCTCTTCGCCTAACAACCCACACTCCCCTCCACTTTTAAATCACCTTAGCCCGACGATCCGCGCCTCCACGTCTCCGCAAACTTCAACGACGTCGTCCCTGATCCGCGTGGGCGCGGTCCGTGCCCGATAACAGATTTAATGGGTTCGATTTCGCCGATCTCCTGGGCTCGCTTAAGCTTCCGTGGACACTCGTCGCTTTGGAAAGTTTCGAAAGACGGAGGGAATATTAGTTGGCGGGGGATCGAAGCAGCCACGAAAATTGAAACGCCGTATATAGCGGCTCCTCGAAGCTTTCGCAGGGGCCGCGAACATCCGTTAGAGAGATCCCTCGAGGTAAAAGGAGGCACGGCTTTGTATCCTCTCCGATGCACGCTCCTTCGTGCGCACGTATACGCGAGCTATACAAAGCTGAGAGGGAGAGGGAGGGAGAGAGGAAGGCAGTTTTCTTTTCTGCGTTAAGGGAGGCGAATGGGTTGGGGTGGAGGATGGCGAGGGAGTAGTTTTAGCCCTATCACGAACCGCCACTCTTCTTTTCTCGCCCCGTGTTACCTCGCGGATATCGCCAGATCCGGCCAATTCTTAGTCGAATCAGCGATAAAACGAGAATTTTTGATAATAATTGTGCGGGATATTTAGGTGGAATAGTGGTTTTTGTCTGCGTATGTAGTTGTTGATAAGTTTGTACGTAGTTATTTTTAATGTTGTGAAGAATTTAGGAAAAGTGGATATAATATTTGATTCCATTGTATTTGTCCATGAGAATTGAATGAATTTGGTAAGTCGAATCAGTGATAAAAGGAGAATTTTTGATAATAATTATGGAGGAGGAGGAATAATAATTTTTATTGGTAATATGTAGTTATTTTTATTGTTGTGGAGAATAATATAATATTGTATTTATCCATGAGAATTGAATGGAATTTGGTAAGTCGAATCAGTGATAAAAGGAGAATTTTTGATAATAATTATGGAGGAGGAGGAATAATAATTTTTATTGGTAATATGTAGTTATTTTTATTGTTGTGGAGAATAATATAATATTGTATTTATCCATGAGAATTGAATGGAATTTGGTAAGTCGAATCAGTGATAAAAGGAGAATTTTTGATAATAATTATGGAGGAGGAGGAATAATAATTTTTATTGGTAATATGTAGTTATTTTTATTGTTGTGGAGAATAATATAATATTGTATTTATCCATGAGAATTGAATGGAATTTGGTAAGTCGAATCAGTGATAAAAGGAGAATTTTTGATAATAATTATGGAGGAGGAGGAATAATAATTTTTATTGGTAATATGTAGTTATTTTTATTGTTGTGGAGAATAATATAATATTGTATTTATCCATGAGAATTGAATGGAATTTGGTAAGTCGAATCAGTGATAAAAGGAGAATTTTTGATAATAATTATGGAGGAGGAGGAATAATAATTTTTATTGGTAATATGTAGTTATTTTTATTGTTGTGGAGAATAATATAATATTGTATTTATCCATGAGAATTGAATGGAATTTGGTAAGTCGAATCAGTGATAAAAGGAGAATTTTTGATAATAATTTTGGAGGAGGAATAATAATTTTTATTGGTAATATGTAGTTATTCTTATTGTTGTGAAGAATTTAGGAAAAGCGGAATATTTAACTCCCATTGAAAGTGTGAATTAGTAGAAAGTGAATCGAGTGGAATTTATAGAATATCGAACGATGAAAGTTGATTTCGTACAACGATCGATTAATATTCTTTTTAACGAGGGAAAATTTAAGGAAAGACTAAAGAATAATTTAAGAAAAAAATCCCTACAAGATATCTATTTGATAAATAAAGAAACGATGAAAATTGATCCATCGATATTATCGTACGATACTCAGTTGACATGGATAAATCAACATTAGTCCGTATAATTGTATATGAGTCTAGATGCGCAGATGTCCTGACATCGAGCAGCTGCGTTCAACCGTTCTGATTAGTTGGATTACCCGCCAAGATCGGGGATGCTGACAATGGATTTACACCAAAATTCTCCAAGAGAACAATTACTTCTCATCATATATATATATGAGATTCTTAATGAAACAAAATCAGAAATTCAAAGAAGAAATCTATATTACATCCCCTATTTAAATCGAATCTTTTGCAAACTATACAAATACGAGTATCGTTAACTTCATCGTTCCAACTAATTCGAGCGCAATAACAATTTTTAATTCAGAGCGACATTTCAAAACCCATCGTCGAAAGAACGAGAATCCAACGAATATCGAAATTCGTATATCGCGAGGATAAATAGCCAGTTCCCACGCGCGCAAAGACAGCCCTACGATCGTTCAAGTAACAAAGTTCCAGCACGATAATCGTGATATACCATCAGTCCCAGAACTCTCGTCCACGATATATCCCACCACACCTCGAGCTTCCTCGAGATATTGTCTCGACGAGAGATAATGGAATCGGCGCGTGGCAGAGAGAAAGAACGAACGCGGGTTAAACAGAGGAAAGAATGAAATAAAGAAGGACGGAAGCATGGAAGTCGTATATGGAAACCGAAGCGAGGTTCATCTCGATCGATTATAATATTCCATGTTGTTTTCTCTCTCTCTCTGTCTCTCCTCTTTTCGTATTTTTCTCGAATCTATTATTTAGCCGATATTATTTTTTTATTACAAGATCGTAGCTCCTCCTCCTCCTCCTCCTTCTCCTTTTCCTTGAAACTTATTGCTTCCTCGACATCAAACCCGAACGCACGCAACAGGGTTCCCTTCGCGGCGATATTGGTCCTTAAAAGACGTATCGCTCCACTCTTTTTTAATTTGTTTGGAAAAACTTCAAAGGGGCTTAAAGAACCTTATGCGCGCCTTATGAATTCCGACGAGACGAGATCAGCGGATTTCAATTTACTCGAACTGTATATTGTTATCAGAGTCTACGATTTCGAACGTGTTCTTTGATACACGTGTGATTATGTGTTTCGTAATCCCACGTTTTTTCGAATTTCACGGAAATGGAAAAAATGGAATTGATATCGGATTATAATTTTGACTTCTCTGACAATTAAGATACGCGTACTGCAATACAGGAATAATTGGTGAAATTAAAATAACAACGTCGTGTAATTCGAGGATTAATTCGTAAGATCAATTTGCAATCGTTATCCTCGCGAAGAGAAGATGAAAACACGTTCATTTTTGGTTCAAGTGATTCGAGAGATTAATTCTTATAATAATCAAAGTTTCAACATTAGCTTTTACGTTATTTGACGGTAAGAAGGATCGGTGGATATCAAAGGGCGAATGTAAAAATCCTAATCGAATTTGATATAATCCGGCGCATTGATGATTAATTTGGCCGAGATATGATAATGTTGCATTGATGGATATCGGGCCGAATAATTAACGAGAATCTAATGTTAATGGAATTGTAATTATAGAATATAATAGTCGAATAAGAATACTTTTAATTCTGGATTCGAATTAATTGGATATTTGGATACTGTACGGGAATCGATCGAGCGAATTTCTGCGCGTTGAATTCGAATCGATCCAAGTTAAAATTATGAAAGAAAATTATGGCAGGATTTTCGTTAATTTCCCCTCTCCCGAGAGAAGAGAATAACGCGCATCACGGTTCATTGAGAAACCTCGTTGCGTCTCTCCCTCGTTAATTTCCACCAATTACTTTTACAATTACTTTTATACATCCGCCAGTCCGCCAGGACGACGTATGCACAGAAAATGGCGCAAGAAAATTACGGAAGAAGTCGCAATGAAAAACGCGAGCAAGGTATCCCGACAATTCTTGGCGGTCGTTTCGTCGTCGTATCTCCGTCCGGTGTTGGCGGCCAGTTCGGTTGAATAATGTATCGCGTTAAAGAATCTCACCGGAAACGTTCAACATTTGTCTTCCAAACAGACGTCTCGACCCGTTTATGAAACTTGAATTGGAATAAAATATTCACACGCGTATCGATAAAACTCAATATTTAAAACTAACTCTTTCTCCTTTCTTTTTTGACTCGCCACAAAACTTTTCCTCGTTTCACACTTGTATCTTCAACTTGACCATTGGACGATGCACCATATCTAATTGCGCGATAGCGTGTAATATAAACTCTCGATTTCAATTTCTAGCATAAAGAAAAAATCGTCATTCTCTATAATTCTTAAGGTATTATAAATAATATAAAAATAATAATTTAAAAATATAACATAGATACAATTACTAATAGAATTAACCTTTGCCTAATTAAAAAAGATTTAATTAGAATATCGCACTTTGGAATTTGTTGGTCGTCATTCTCCATAATTCTTAAGATTATCGTATTTAGATTAATTCTATTATTCTTAAAAATACGACATATAATTGCTACTAAAATAAATCTTCTAAAAAGATTTAGAATATCATTTTGGAATTTATTGATATAATATCTTGAGATATTATTCTTAAAAATATAACATAGATACAATTACTAATAGAATTAACCTTTGCCTAATTAAAAAAGATTT
>NW_006263500.1:200555-202977 GCF_000469605.1 Apis dorsata
ATCGTCATTCTCCATAATAATATCTCAAGACATTATTCTTAAAAATAACATACATACAATTACTAATAGAATTAACCTTTGCCTTTGTAAAAAAGGTTTAACCAAAAATATCAGAATTCGTTCGCCTTCGAATTTTTCTCCGAAAAGCGAACGAAAGGAAAGCCTTTTCAATAAACCGCGTATACTACTCGACTCTCCTCGTATTATCTCCAACATCCATCCCCATCGCCGATACAAGAATCCTCCCCCCGCGAATAACAACACGAGCGATCCATCGACAGGGGCGGTAAAACTCGGGGCCAAATTTGCCCGCTGATAATTAAATTCTATCCGCCAAGTTTGCCGCGGAACAATTGGCATTCTGGCCGGTCGGCCGCGTTCACGGTGGAGGTGGGATTCGGTTGCAAAAAGCCGGGCGCTGATAAGGCGATCCACGGAGCGGCTTGTTACCACGGGAGCCCGTATAATCCGGACGGCTGAGAGACTCGATTAAGGGAAATCGAGCAAACTCGACGTCACGTAGACGTAGAATCTGGCCGCTCCTCGAAGGAGGAGGCTCTCTCTCTCTCTCTCCCTGTCCATTCCAACGAGACACACAACCGTGAGAGAATCGACCTCCACACCCCTCGCATCCGCATCCAGTTACGAGCGCCGCCGAGAACCCCTTATCTCTCCACGTAGATACGTGCCTCGTCGGATTAACGCTTACGTTACGGAAGTTCCGCGCGAGTGCGAGGAGCGAGCGAGCTCGAGGGCCAAGGATTCGGCCGTCGTTGGTCGCACTTCCGCCGCGTGTCCTTCGAAATTCCGCGCGAAACCCGCGCGACCGCTTCGCAACGCGTCGTAATTCCAGCCACGCCGATACAATCGTCCCCGCTCGTCACTCGCCTCGAAATGGATCGGTGGATCGCGCGCTTTACAAGATTCGAGGGGTCTGGTATTCGTACGGTAGGCGTTTCCATGACTTCCGGAAGCAAAGGTGACCAGGGTGGCGATGCGTTCGATCGCTCTTTCAACACGCGTGAATTTTTGATACGTGTTATTTCGAAGGAAATGGATGTTCAGTTGAGTCTTCATGTATGCAAAGGTGCAACGAACAGCTTGTATATTGTATAAGTGCGAATTGGGGAGTGTTTCTGTTTATTTGAACCGACAGTGAGTGAGTAGAGCAAAGGCATGATTTACTTTATTAAATATATATTATTTGTCGCCGTTACTTTTGTAGTTAAATTTCTATAAATAGATGGCAATATTGTTAATTTAAATATCTGCGTAAAAATTCTAATTTTAAACATTCTTGGATTCACTATGGACGAGTTAGGGAATTACGAGCGTGTTAATAAATGAAGCTCAATCGATATCTGGTATTTATTTTACACTCCCCGAAGACAAAGGACTTTATACTTCAAAGGGCTTTCCACGAATACGTTAACATTTTGTACGTAGAACGTAGTCAAGAAGTACAGAATTATATATATCTTCCCTCAATTTTACCAAAAATCTCTCACGAATATATCGCACTAGTTGTTTCATGAACACTCGAATTCGACAAATTCAATCTCTAGAGTTGTTATTTATCGATTTATTTATGAACGAAATTTTGAAACTTTGTAACTTTATTCTTGCCTTAACGACTAATAAAAAAGTAAAATATACCAAAAATGCTCCTTTCTTTGTTCCTATCACGGAATCAAACGAATTTTCCTTACATATAAATCGTGAAATACCAACCCTTAAAATAAATAATAACTCTATTGGAACGAAGTTGTCTATGGACAAACGAGATTTCCGAACAACCCTAGCAACGAAGATGTAGATCCCTCCTTCTTTTTGCCAGAACGGAGAGGGGGACAAAGTTGGCAAGGTGATCCGTGAATTAAGATAACCCGGTTCGGAGTTCGGTAAGGGGTGACGAGTCGAGTTAAGCGGTCGTCCCCAAACTAATCTCCCGTTTCATGGTTCAATGTATGAAGACGGGAATGGACGGCTCCCCCTTACCACCCCGGGGGCCACCCTTAGCCTAGCCCAGTCGAGGCCGATGCTTGCGGCGGAGAGATAATGACCCCTGGGGTACGACGATTGGGGAGAGGGGGGAAACCGTCGAGTTAGAAGCCGAATAGTTTTCCTCAAAGTCACGGCGAATTCCCCGGCTATCGTGCATTTTGCAAAGGAGATCGTTCCAGCTCAGAGGGAAATGCTCCTTAATCTTTAACAAAGAAAGTTCTCCCTCCCTCCTGCGAGGGAAGAGACGCGCTCCGTTCCAGGAGGGAGCAAGTTTCGGGGAGGATGAAAACTGGAACTGGTTGACATCACCAGCGGTGATGTTTCTTTCTTTCTCTCCGTAATGGAGAGAAGTGGGACGTTTTTCATAATTAGCGGTCTCTGGTTAAGGAAAGAACTTTTTTTCCCGCCCCCCCCCCCC
>NW_006263500.1:203195-204057 GCF_000469605.1 Apis dorsata
ATGTTCTGCGTAAATATTACTGGTAAGTAATTCCGGCTACGATGTTATTTCGAGCACGGCAGATAACTAAGGAGTACTGAGTACACATTTCAGATTGGAAAGAAGGATGTTTGGTCATCCGGAGTTTGAATGGATTGTATTTGGTCGTATTTCGTCGTGGCGACGAATTATCATTGGAATACAAACGGTAGACAGAAAATAAAAACGAATTCAGCCTATTTTCTACGAAGGAATGAGAGATTTATACGCACAAAAAAAATATTCCTCGACTAAAACTTCCCTTCGAAAATCGCCAATTCTCGATCAATCCAACAACCTCGAAAGTGCACGTACGACGAAGAAAAAAAAGAATCCAGCCATATCCTCCAACCACACCCCCTCTCTCCCTTTCCCATTCATTTTCGAACTTCTCTTCAAACCGTTCTGAATCATGCAAGAATCTCAAAAGTGCGCGCAAACACGGACGGGACAACGGAATAGGGAATGGACAGGAGAAGCGGAAAAGAAGTGGAAAGAAAAGGAAAGGAAAAGAAAAAAAAAAGGGACGGAAAGAGAAACAACGAAAGGGTCGGGTAATCATAAAATCTAACTGGTATCCGTTCGTTTGTTTGGGCGAGTAAGCCTCACGGGTAACTGGATAATATAAGGCAACGAGACACAGAGGAGAGGAGGACTACTATGCAGGCGACGCAGTTTGACTTTGGTCGCGGTGTGCCCGCGCAAATGTGTGCCTAAGTGTGTGTATACACGTAGCAGCCGGCCGGGAAAATGAAGAGGGAAAGGCGACACGGCGGGTGGAAGAGAGAGGCACGAGTCGGGACGGGGGAGGGGGCTACACCAATGTTTGAGTTCCGTCTCGGAT
>NW_006263500.1:204233-214025 GCF_000469605.1 Apis dorsata
TGCCTGGCTCCTCTGTCGCTCTGTCTTTCAATCCTTCCCTCTAACCCTCCCTCTCTTACTCCAGCGAAAGAGAACTTGACTTTTGACCTTGCCAGGGAAAGTTTAGTCCGACACACGATTCTTTCGCCGTACAAATCCTCCGCTGCAGAACGAAGGAGAGCGAAGGAGCGATGCCACGCGATGTCCCGGACCTTTCCACGTATTCACGTATATCTTGTGTTATCGTTTAACCAGCTTCTTTCGATCGGAGACATTGAGATGTTTCTGGTGCGTTTGGCAGCGAAGGAAACGTTTCCATTTAATATTTAATATTCGGGATAAAATTTGAGGAGTGGAAAGAGAGATACTAATAAGAAATATTAATTCTTCGTTCGAATCGATGAAACACCAAGGAAATGATTATTCTCCGTTCTTCGATCCAGACTGGTAGATTCGTTCACCGCTTCTTCTTCGTCGAGCGGAATTTTATAATCAACGATTCATCCTCCCCCATTCTTTATCGAAATTTCTTGAAGTAAGAACTGATTCTGACAAAGTATCGAACAAGCGAATATTAATTCCCTCCCTCTGCTCGATTCATCGCGGACAATTCGTCCTTTATTTTCTCTCTTCGACCGTCCTCCTCGCGTTTCGAAATTTCGCAATTCACAGGATAGAATCGGTAAACGACGACGAGGATCCGATTACTCTGGTAATTAGCGGGATTAAAGTTTGCCGGCCAATTTTCGTCGTCCAGTTTATTGACTTAGCGCATCAAGCGTTGCCGTTTCCGCCTCCGCTAGGAGTAGGTCGCCGCGTTAAAGTGGTGGGTGTCGCTTTAGTTTCGAGTTGAGGACACGGGTAGGAGGAAACCGCGGCTGGTGGAAGCTGGTCCAAGTCCGGAGGGGAAGGAGAGGGCAGGGAGGAAGTAGGCTACGCTCGAGCGTAGGTGACGTTGGGGAGGAGGGACAGGTGACCCCACCCCTCCCCAACTCGGCGAATCGTATTAGGCGTGGACGTGTTAGCATTTCGGAATTGTACTCGCATTGTGCATCAGTCGTTGCCCTCGCCGGCCAATCCGTTTACCCTAATTCGGTAAACTCGGCACCCAAATTAATCAAACGTTGTCCCCGGAAGGGTGTTCCTCCAAGACGCTCCAAAACTTTCCGCTCGTAATTCTCCGCTCCGATTCCCGTCCTCCTCTTTCCAAAAACTCTTCCAGCCGTTTCTTTCGCGTTGAAATTATAATCGGGTGAAGGAGAGTTGATTGGAAGGCGGGGTGGATAAACGGCGAGGCGAAATTTGTAATTGTAATCGCGTCTCGCTCGGGGAAGCTTAAGAGAGCGGCTCGACAGATGATCCTGAATCTTCAACCGGATCTTGTTGTCCGCACGAGTCTCCGAGGACGCTTTTATCACGGGCCTTATCACGGAGTTTCGAGAGAGGCAAATTTAGACGTTGGAATTGGATCAATTTTAGAGAATAGAGGGCCCGATCAAAGATGTGAACGACATTTTCGGGGAAGGAGAAGAAAAAAAGAAAAAAAGAAAAAGGAAAAAAGCGGAGAGCGGTATCAGTATTAGTATTTAATATTTCCTTTAGGAGAGGGCCACGATTCCATTAGCAAAGTTTGGGGAACCGGGCCAAGAGGGACCGACCTGTTCGTTAACGCCCGCTGTTTTATTCATTCGATTAGTTTCGCCGGCACGAGTAAAGGCACGATGTGGGATTTTCCGAGTTGTCGTCCCCTTCTCTACGCGCAACGGAGACTCCCGACTCCCGTTCTCGCCGCTTTCGAATACAATTAATAGCGCGGCTGATTCGTACGCCGCCATTGATCCACGACGTCTCTCAAACTTTTCCATCCCGATATTAATCGCTCGCGCTCCAAACTTTCCCCCTTTTAAAAACTCAAACTCGAAATCTGACCACGATCTACCATCCTTAAACCTTAACTAGTTAACGAAATCCTAAAATCCTCGAAAGATTCGAAGGCCTTCTTCAAACGATTTCCTTCCAAAATTCTCGTCCCTTTAACAGCGGGAGGAGGAATCGCGCGGCCGATCGTTCAGGATCAGATCGAAATAGCGGCGAGGGGAGTGGCGGCAGGGAAGGGAAAGAGGGCGAAAGAGAGAGGGAGAGGTAGGTGAATCGGAACATAAAATATTGTTAACCGCCTCGCGGCCGAATTTAATTCCCCGGGCTGAACTCGGGGAGAATGTCAAGCGGTGGAGGGATTGGCGGGGAGGGGGAGGGTGTTCGCGTGCGAGGAGGGGTGGTGGCGGCCTCGTCGAGATAAATCTTCCTGTCGATGGCTCACCACCGCTCGGATTAGAGTCTACATTTGCACCTACTGCTCCCCTACCCCTCTCTCTCTCTTTTCCAGCCCCTGCACTTTCCTCCCCTCTTCCGACAGCCGATACGAGGGTGGGCGAGGGAGGGAAGCCACGTCGACTCTCACCTCTTCGGCCGCTCGGTCGAAAAGACCATCTCATAAATTCACCGCGACTCGTTATAAATTCAACTCTCGTTGGACACGAGCGGCCGAACTGACTGGGGGGAGGAGTGGAGGAACAGCACGAGTGCTAGGACGACGGCGAAGCTGGATTCGCGTGGAGAGATGATCGGATAGCGGCGATGCGTTATTGGGATTGTCGGTGACGAAGGGNGGAAACGGTTCGCAATCGCAGTCTGCGGGATAGATGCGTTTCTGATATGAACAGGATGCTGCTACAGGGGCCACCGAGGGAGGTGAAATACGATGTCCGGTTTCGTCCGGTTTTGCGATGCGCCGGACGCGTTCAGTTCCATTTGTGTGTCTTCGGCCCGGAATGAAAAGGAATAATATCTTCACGATAACGATATTTGGAAGCGAGTGATTCCTTTAAATTTCTTTAAGCTCGATCTTATTGAATCGATTTTTTCGCGAGATTTTGTGGCGTATATAGCGAGAAACGCAAGGAGAACGAAGGAGGCGCTCGTTAGCGTTTTGGAGTCGAATAGTCCCGGAATGAAAAGGAATAATATTTTCACGATATTTGGAAGCGAGTGATTTCTTTAAATTTCTTTAAGCTCGATTTTATTGAATTGATTTTATATTTCGCGAGATTTTGTGACGTTTATAGCGAGAAACGCAAGGAGAACGAAGGAAGCGTTAGCGAGAGCGTTTTGCGGTCGAATAGAGAGGGTGATTTGCACGTTAATTGAAATTTTAAGGGCATATCCCATACGCGACACGTAACTTATTCCGCAAACTAGCTTTAACCAACTAGCTATCGCACTTACGGTTTACACGTCGCGGTGATACACGATTCTCCTCCCCTCCTTTCAACTTAAAGAGCGATACGCGAGTTGATCCCGTTGAAGACGCGTAAACGAAAGAACCGTCATCGTCCTCACCCTCCGCAATTCTTTCCTAATCGCGGGATAATTCCATCCTTTACGATTCGAGGGAGAAACACTACTTCGAGCGGAATATAAAAATAAAAGAAGATATCCAAGACTCGCGCACAAAGAACGTCTGGGAATGGGAAATGCCAGGTCCCAGGCGTGGCAACGAAATGTCAACGATACCAAAGGCAAAAGGATGGAGGATGGATATCAGGATGGCGTCGCTTCGTGGAGACGTCGCGTTTCGTTTGTCGAATGTCTTGAAACGCGGACCGCCGCTGTGCTGCGTCGTTGAAGAAGGGTGTGTATCCCGGTCACGGCCGGCCCGCCCCGTCCTCTTCGTGACTCAAAAATTATTACTCTAGCTGGGACAGGGACAGAGGAGGGACGCGCGCAGCTCGTGGTAGCGGGGCTTTCTCAACTTTATTATTCATGCTACATCTGAGCCGGAGGGGGATCGAAGATTGAAATTATCCTCCGTCCCGTGAAACGTTTTCGCATGCATAAATTAGAACGGGCGGGAGGAGTCGTTTTCTTTTTCTTTTTGATATTGCGAGAAAAATCTTTTAATAGGGAGAGGCGGCGAAGCGAGAAGTGAAAGGGGTGTGGAAAAGTGGGATGGCTCGAGTCGGGCATTGTTCGGGCAAAGAGAAGAGTAAACGGGATGAATTAAGAGGATTAAATAACCTGTTAAAGGACCAACGTTTGCGTTTGTTAACGCGAATTGTTCCGATTTCAGCAAAGCTGGAATCGCCGAGAACCATTTTTTTTATTCCTGTTTCTTCTTCTGATCGAACACCATTATATTTGCCAAATTTCTTTTTCTTTTTTTCGAATAACACGTTTCTTCCCGAAAATTAACGAGGCTTGAAAAGCTATAATTAATTCTGGATTAAAGTATCGAATCGAGAAAATTGATTTCCATTTCCCATTTTAGTCTATCCTTCGGCCAACGTTGGATACGTTGGCTTTCCTTGGGGCAGGTCGCACGATCGAAATATCGAGTTTGGCGAGAAAAGGCGGCCGGAGGGATAAGAACAAAATAGGTGGTGGGAAGAGGAAGAAGGATCGAGTCCCTAATCCGCGAGATCGAGCCGGTAACGCGATCAAAGCGGCTCCCTTCCGGTCCCTAAACCGATTTCCTTGGATTCGTAGAAACGTAGCACGTGGGGTCGATGGATTTTCCTTCTCCCCTTCTTCTTTTTTCCTCTTTTTCTTTTCTCCCCCTCTTCCCATCGCAGACCAAAGTCCCTTCTTCCCATCCCACCATCACCACCACCACGTCCTCCCTTCGTTTCATATCAATTACTTTACTATCTGGCCTTGGTGATATATGTAACAGAATAAAGATAACAATCGCCCCCTTAAATTGTCCTCTGTCGTTGAAGGGGGAGGGAGAGGCGAACATTCTCGATAATAAATCTGCCCCGGTTATCGGATTTCGTTACATTTATTGATAATTGTTTCGTTTTGTTCCCGGCTAATCGATATAATTTACGCGGATTCATTAAATCCTCCCCTTCCCTCCCTCACTCCTGAAGAACGGTTTTTGAATGTTCGCGCGATAGAAACGAATCTATGGGGGCCGTAAATCGTCGAGGTGGAGAGATATATTTCAAAAGATATATCTGCGGTTTTATCCCTTCCGCGTTGTTCCGCGCGGTGATTAAATAAAACCATCTGTGATCTTTTTTTTTTTTTTCGAATCTTTGTATCTTTTTCATTAAAGATGGATATAGAATGGAAAAAAAAAATTGTTTTCTTCTAATAAGAAATTAGAAAACCTTAGGTTATTAAATCATTCTCCGAACATTTTCGTATGTTCATGTATCTTTTTCATAAAGATGATAAATAGTTCATAGAAAAAAAAAAAAAAGAAAGAAAACCGTTTTCCTCTCTAGAAGAAAAAAAATTTGTGAAAATCTGTGATACTTGAAAAGTATCTCGCAAGTCTTGGTGTATAGAGACGGTGTATATTCTCACCTCATAAATTACTTTTCTTTTTCTTCCTTTTCGGAGAGCTCGAAATAGAATTATCCAACTATTGGATGAAAAATGATGCGCCGACCATCTAATCGGGTTTTCCAAGTTTCAACGAGAGGGATTTTCATCCCCAGATGGCGGCCTGTTTTCAAGTTATTTTAACTTGGTCGAGTTTAACAACCGCGAAACTCTTCGCTCTTTTTTCTCCTCCCTCCCTCCCTCCCTCTTTTTTTCGTTCAGGGTTGCTCAAAGACCGCGAGCGAGCGCAAACAAAAACGATGGCCGGAAGTTATGGCGCGTTTAGATCAAAGAGCGGGCAAGTTTTCAAATTTAGGATCGACCGGCTATGGAAAGCTGTGTGGAAAGGAGAAGGGTGAAGAAGGGTGAAGGGAGGGGGGCAAGGGTTCGCGAGAGTTCATCCGGGAGGATATGTATTTAGCCGTCTATGTGACGTTTCCGCTGGTGGTGGTCGAAATCAGAAATTTCGCGATACCAGATGTCGAAGGTCTCACGTCTCTTTTGTAGCTACGACCCTTCCCCCTTCCCCGTTCAACGTCGAATCGCTTTTGTCAGGCGAACAGGTTTTACCGGGGAATCTTCCCGATGTTTGGATACATTGCGATTCACAACCGTTCCCGCTTTCGAGAGGATACTTTCAAAAATCGTTTATAAAAACTATTCACGGACTATATACCACTATATACCATAATATGGCCATATACCATAATATGGCCATAGAAATGAATATACGTGTCGTCTTTATTTAATTTATCAAAAGTGATTCGTTATTAGATTAGTGGAAAATTTAAAATTTAGTATTTTATTAGGAGTAAATTTTTGCACGAAGGTGACAATCACGATTTCGATCTGATTTCTTTCGTTCAAGATTGTTTTGTTTCACACTGAACGTGAAATTAAATACATTTTTTCTTTTCGATTGATGTTCATTCGAAGATCAGTTTCATCTCGAATCAGGATTGAATAAAAATTCGTTTAACCGATTTAATAGTTTTATCGATCTGATCATCGCGTATTATCAGCCTATTATCCGCAACAAACTTGATTAAAATTAACGCGACTTAACTTGAATTGTTTCGAAGAAACGTTTAAATAATAAGCTAAAAAATAATTACCTACGTTTATTATGATTTTTTTTTACGTATATATATTTGCATATAAGTATAAAAAATGGATGAAATTCAAAAGGAATTGAAATTTGTTCGTTCACCGATAAATGCGCAAAAAAAAAAAAAAAAAAAAAAAGAAAAAAAAAACGAACGCCTCATCGTATAAAAATAGATACAAATCATAAAAAAAAAATTGAAAGTAGGAGAGAATAGGAGAAAAATAGAAAAAAAAAAAGAAATAAAAAAAAAAAAAAAAAAAAAGAAGGAAAAAAAAAAAGAACGCCTCATCGTATAAAAATAGATACAAATCATAAAAAAAAAATTGAAAGTAGGAGAGAATAGGAGAAAAATAGAAAAAAAAAAAGAAATAAAAAAAAAAAAAAAAAAAAAGAACGAATAAAAAAACGAACGCCTCATCGTATAAAAATAGATACCAATCATACAAAAAAAATTGAAAGTCGGCGAGAATCGGCGTAGTATAGCAATCAAAGAGGCGGTGCACATCGAAGCGCAATCGAGCAGCGTTATTAACGTCGACAGATCAAACAGAGGGATGACAAACAATTTTACCCTGCCTCGCATCTGCTCTGATTTCATCGGGTATCGATGCGTCGATGATTGCCTTCACGATATTATAATTTTCATTACCTTCCGCGCTGCTACGCGTACAAAAGACATTATTAAAACCATTAACCTACGCGCCATAGTTATAAAATGCATGTCCAAATGCGCTTGCTCGGCCATCTCTGTATCTTTATATCTGCGCGCATTATATTCAAGCTACGTTCGAAAAGTTTTTGGACACTTTTATACGTACGTTTGTCCGTTTCAAAGCGTAAGGGAATTTATAAACAGACCGATAATACACCGTTGAAATTCGTTTTTGTTCAGACGAACCATTTCGACACGACAAAGTTTATCTAATTTAAATTGTAACCCGATAAATTTCCATCGACATTTTTCCATACCAATTTTTCTTTCGACCGGTGGAATCGACTCTTCGAAAGTGTTGTCGAATGCATGTATTAACACTTTGTACATGAAGAATTTGGCGAATTTCAATTGCTCATTAACTACACAACGAGTGTTTACGCGAAATAAAATTTTTATTCCATTAAACAAATAAAGTTTGGATAGAAATTTGCATCGTTCTTCGATCATGTAAGATAATATTTTTGTATTAAACTTTTCACGTCTAGAATTTTAAAATTTCTTTCGAAATCTTCTTTCGAAATCAATTTTCCGAAAATATTTAAAAAATACACCAAAATATAATTGTTAATATAGAAACATTTCGAAGAAAACAAAGGTTCGTTAAATAACTCCACTCCTCAAATAATCTCTTTAACTGGGACGCCTTTCGTTTCTTTCTCGAATCGATTTTTCCTACAAATATAATATCAACACCCTGGTTACGCGCAGTTATTAATACTTACAATTTAAACGAACTTTAAACGAACAAGCCTCATACCCTCGAAGGTATTCCATTAAATACACGCGAATACAGGGTCAGCGTACAGGCGGATATACCGCAGCCGATTCCTCCTCGATCGAACACGCGTTAACCAGCGCCCCCTATGCGGGCCCCACGTTTCGTAAAGCGGGGTTATGTTTAACGGGCAGATAAGCATTTACAGGCCAATCATTCGGCTCTATCATCGATTTATCGGTGGAACGGCCGACGAAGTAAATTAAAAGGGCAGGTGCGCCGATTATTAACGCCCGCATACACGCCAACCGTGCCGACACCGCTTCTACTCCTCTTGGTGTAGCAGCGTTTTCGATCGCGCCGCCACCCACCTCCTCCTTCCCCCTCCTCCCTCTCTTCCTCTCTCATCATTAATATCAATCATCGTCATCGGCATTCCACCGCTTTTCCCGCGCGATAGCCCGCGCCACGATGATCGATCGGCCGCCCTCGATACTGTATTGTCGTAGACAAGCTGGAAATAAACGTCGATCTCTAAACGGCGGCACGTACCCTCGTTCCTCTAAATTCCCTCTAAACTCTTTCGAAAACAAATTTACGAGGTAAAGGTACCACCGTTTGTCGTACGCAAATTCAAATTTCGGTGTCTCCGTTCGAACACACTGTTAACGTATTGATAACACGTAGTAGTAGTAGTAAAGTTGAAAGTAAAGATTCAAAATTCATTTTATGAATTTGATGGGAAGTTTGACGGGATGTTTCAATGCAAATTTCGAAATCATCGAATCGAACGTTGACTCTTACGAATTCTTACCATTTATTTTGCAAGGCAATCGTTGCGAAGAGAAATTTGGCGGATTTTTATTTAATTATCACGGTGAAACAGTTTCGAATCCTTTTTCGAGTTACATCGATGTATTCCGCATATACAAATCCCCCGAACCGATAAAGTGTTTATTTTCATCTGCCCTGTCGATCTATCCTCTGTTAATGGATATACACGAGGATACGCGGGATAAATCACTCGATTCTATCCGAGGTTTACGAAATCGAAGGTGGACGATGACGATGCGACAGTGAATACGGCCTCGAGCCGCGTATTTCACGCGGATTCTCTCGTCGCGCGGCAAACCAATACGTCACGCGGATCGTCGCCGAACGAATGGCATTTTTTTTTGGACTTCCGCGCCCTATCTATGGGCCGTCTCTAAAACGTTTCATTGGGATTTCACCGGCTGAGTTTATTTCTGCTGTTTCCCTTTATTTATTTCTTTCTCCCTTTTTTCTCTTTTTTTCCTTTTTTCTTTATTTTTACCTTCTTTTTTTGGACAAACGGATAAATTTGTTTGTCGGAGGGGACGTTAAGAATAAATGATAATCGTTTCCTTTACGTAGTTACGTTTTTTTCAAAATGTATCACGAATTATTTTGTTCATCCAGACGAATGCAAAATCATTTCCAAAACACGGACGATTAATCGTTCCCTTTGCAAATTATTATATTCGCTCTTGAAAATGAACGGCAAACGTATAAATTCGGCTCGATAATCCCTCCGATATTTTTTTTAAAACGTATTATCGACCCTTATCCTTTTCACATTCACCCTTAATACGTTTCCTATATATATAACGCGGATTCACCCTTCGATCATCAGCCTTCTTTCACGTTCGTATTTTCCAAAATATAATTCTCTCGTCGAAAATCCTCTTCCCTCTCTCTCTGTAAATAAAAAAGAAGGAAAAAAGAAATATCTCGGGGCACGTCGAACAGGAAAACAGACAAGATTTTCGTAATTGGCCGACGAAGGTAATCCAGGAGTGAAGCCGTGGAAAGAGAGAGAGAGAGAGAGAGAGAGAGAGAGAGAGAGAGAGAGAGAGAGAGAGA
>NW_006263500.1:214043-215557 GCF_000469605.1 Apis dorsata
ACATCAGCTGGCAGGCAATTTTATTTCAATAAACTGCCCGATGCGGTGAAATTGAAATGACCGAGCGAGAGAGCAGGTGAGAGGAGAGGGGACGGAGGAAAAGGAAGAAAGAAAGAAAGAAAGAAAGAGAGAGAGAGGAAGGAAGGAAGGAAGGAAGGTAGCGTAATTTCCGCGGCAAACTAGACGAGGATGGCCGCGTTTCGTTGCGGTCGTACTGTAAACCTCTGGCATTTTTCATGGAAATTGCCGAGCAATTTCCGCGCTGTCCTACCCCTGAGGGAGAGGGGGAGGTAAGAATAGCCTGGAAGAGAAAGAAAATGGAGAGAGTCGAAGAAAGAAATAAGAAAGAAAGGGGAGGCTCTCTCGAAGAAGAAGAAGAAGAAGAAAAAGAAGAAGAAGAGAAGCGAGAGTCTCTCAGATGTCTCTACGACCTACTGAGCCTTTATTAACGGCAATTCGCGTTAAACTATGTTTGGCTTGCGGCAATGCCGCGCCCAGAGAACCCGAAGAACGATTATCCATCGTTCTGGAATCGGACCACCTTCCAACCACCACCTTCCCCTTTTCCAACCTTTGCTTTTTGGCCAAGAGTCGCGGTTTTCGATTATCGTGTATACCTACACTCGATCTTAGCCGTCTCTTATCGACGACTATCGAGAAAATAATTAACCTGCACCCTCATAGATTGCATCTTTCCGAATAGTGAAGATTTTCAGGTGTGGATGGAGAGTTTCAGATTTCTAGAAATGGAACAGACTCTTTTAAATGGTGTTTGACGATAGTTTGAGTAGATAATTTTTATTTGGAGAGAGAATTATCGAGGAAAGTGTGGGATTCATCGAGTTGATCGAAACGAAAAATGTGTCGATTAAAAGTCGCGCAAAGAGGATTTTGTACGAATAATCGGTTAATTCTCGCGCAAAGATGATACGGTAACGAGGGAGCATCGTATAGGACGACAACGTGATTAATTCACGCGGAGGGAGGAGAGAGAGAGAGAGAGAAAAAAAAAAAAAGAAAATGTTTATATTTTATACGAACGGTATAACGAATTGACTAATTGGTTTTACCGACGACGACGAGTCTCGTTTTCAACGAGATTATTCCGTGTTTATTCAGAGTTTAATGTAATTCCTCTGCCACTGGATTTCCAGGCTTCGTTAAGTGTACCTCTCGGAAAACCTCTCTCGTTCAACGACGACGCGAATATTATATCCGTCTATATCGCCATTCAAATTTCTTTTAAATTTTCCAAACTGCTTCTCTTTCTCGCGCGTTACTCTCCGACCAATAATTTCTCTAGGAATTATTACACACAGAGGGTCGAAATGACCGAGTTTCCCTTCCAAGCGTGATCCGTTGGCCCCTATTCGAGCCGCCCGCCGTTTCAAAAGAATCCTGTCGATCGTCGTAATCGGCCGAGCTGTGCCTCCATTGTGCTATCATCCCAGTTTCAACGAGTTTCCAGGAAGATTGACCTTTTTTTTCTTTTTTTTTTTTTTTTTTCGGGTTTT
>NW_006263500.1:215754-220714 GCF_000469605.1 Apis dorsata
CGGCAATTATTCTTTCAACTCGCGTTGCAAGCCAAGAATATACATTGGTTAATCGCGAAACTTACGAGCCGAGGCGAGGAGATTCTGGCAAGGATACAGTTGGAAGATGAATTCTCTTCTCTTCGTACAATTGATACGCGTTGTTGGTTCTTGAAAAAAAAAAAAAAAAAGTTGTAAATTTCCACAACAACTTCGTTTATTTCGAACGCTTGTTATCCGCGTTCGAAGGAGTGTAAACGGATCTCGTGATCCACGGTTATTTGTAGTAATGTTTGGGGAAAGTTTGGAGTAAGAAGGGTATAATGGAATTCTTAATAGGTAATCTCGAGACCGATTATACACCGATGTTTGAGTTTGGGCACGTAACGGTTTCGAAGTTTCGATCAAACTGAAGGATGGAGAAAAATTATAACGATTGAGGATAAAGTTGGTCCAATTGGTAATTTAGTATCCATCAAGAATAACTAGCGGCGAATGAATACGAATAAATGTTGTTCGAGCATTTTGATCGATGATTCGGATTGGTGATGCAGCAAAATTTAATAATTCGAACTTACGAGTAACTTCGATATTGTTCAAAATATTGCAAATGATTCTAATAAAACGGTGATCAATTATAATAACTACGAACAAAGAGTTAATTTTTCAAGATAACATAGACCATTTTGTAACAATACCTTTTCATTCTGTATGAATTCGAAAGATTTGAATCGAAATCTCGTAATTATAACAAAAATATAACAAAAACAAATTCCCTAAAAAATAAATCGCAACGTGTCCACTCAACATCCCTCGCTTCTTCGAGATTTTCTTTCACCATTTTGAAATTTTCGAAAGCCCACAATTCAAAAAGCCACTCGTTTAATTCGTTTAAAAAAAAACAAAACACGTTATTTATCACGAAAATTGTGCGTGGTGGACACGGAGGGAAGGGATGAAAAGGAATGGAACGGGAGAAAAGAAAAGATAGATAAATAAATAAATAAATAAACGCGTAACACGGTCGTACGTTAGTGCAGTGATAATTTCGCAACTTGTAATGCTCTTTGGGCTTGAAACTGTTGAAATTATGGCGGTGGCCGCGCTAACTTCGCGTTACGTCAAAAGTTCCAACGCCCGTTTAACATACGTCCCGCGCTATTTATGATCCGACGTATATTTCCGCTTTGTAATTGTCCCTTGAACCTTAAACGAGCGAGATTCATCCTCGCGCCACGTGATAGTGATAACGACTTCCGAATTTTCCAACTGTCCTCCACTCTGTCTCGCCTCGATCCCACTTTACATGTACAATATCCGCTGCCATTTCACGAGAAACCGCGAAAGAACGATGTAAGAAGCCTCGCGGATTCTACGCTTTCGCGTAGAATTTCTTTTTTAAAAGAAGAAGGAAAGCAAAAAAAAAAAGATAATGCGAAGAAGATAATTCGAAACATTGCGGGGATTGCGGAATAATTTAATAAGGGTATCGGTTACGGAATAGAAGATTAAACGTGTAAAAATAATGTTCGGACGGATCGAACCTCTTAAAAGTTTGTAATCGATGTCTGAAAAGTTTTCTCGAGCTATGTACATTTAATACGATAACGAGCGGCCTGTAATACGTAGCTAAAAATATAACGGATATAAGTGGAGCTAATCTTACGATAAATATCAGAATTTTAATTTTAGTTTCGACCGATTTCACGATTCCTTCGTTTTAAATCGTTTCGAAATATTTCGAAGGAAGCTGGTGGTTGTTATTATTAATTGGAACGTCAATGGCTTGGAATCGTTTAGGCGTCAGAAATTAATATCACGGGAAATCAGGGGAAAAAAGGAGAATAAAGATCGACGTCGAATTACAATGTTCGATGAGGGGTGCAGCTGCGGCGGGCAATCTTTCTGTAATCGCCAACCAACCCCCCTCCCCTCGCCACTCTCGCCACTTCCTTCATCAACTGTTTCCGACTGTTGCACATCTTGGTGAAAATCGTGCATTTTCTAATTCTGAAAGGCAAGCTTGGCCTCCCTCTCTTCCCTCTCTCTCTCCCCGCGGAAGGGGAAGCTTATCTTCGAAGCTTTTAATTTCGAGCGGCCGAGCTCTTTATAGCTACGAGAGGTATAATTATCCGCAAGAAGGCGAAGGGGGGTGTAGCATTGAATATTTTAACTCGTGCTCCACTCTCTTTCGTTTCCTCCTTCTCTTTCTTCTCCCAGTTGCGTTTGTTCTTGTTGTCTCCTTCCAGTTCGCTCATACCCCTCCTTTTTATATTTTCGTCCTTTTCGTTCTTATCGACGGTAAGAAGAAAAAAAAAGGTAAGAAAATGTAATAAATATAACGCGTAAAATTATCGATACACGTGAAGCTAGAGATACAAAGCTGGATACGTAAAAATTTTAGTTTCGATTTATTTAAATCGAATTACTTAAGATTTTTTTCCATTTAATTTAACGCAAATTTAACGTATTTCGCCACGATTCTCGACAATAATTCCTTTAAACGATAAGGATCGATGAATTATCTTGCAATTTCTTTTAATTTGCAAAATAATCTCAATCGTCAAAATTTTTCCTATCCCGTCTTTTTTATATTTACCACCGAAATCCACCACCATTCAAAAGTACCCGAACACGAACACATTTTTTTACACGAACGAAACGAATATATCCCAAGACCGCATTTCGAAAAGAAGAAAAGAAAAAGAAAAGAAAAGAAAAAAGACAGAAAGGGTAAGGTAAAAGACGATTCGAGTCAAGCGACCAGCAGAGGCGAGAGATTAGCGCACCGGAGTTACCATCCGGTATTTTGCAGTCAGATTTACATAAGTTCCTCTCCCTTTGCACCCCTGCCTCCTTTTCCATCTTTTCCATCCTTTTAATCGCTCCCTCCACGCTCCTCCTCCTCCTCCATTTTTCACGCGCGCGCGCGCGCGCACGCCTCGCAAACCGTTAATTATCTGCCATTTGATAATCCTCCGGTTCGCCACCGCGCCATTTTATACACACCGTCCCTCATTTGCCACGATAATAATTTCGGATTCACTTCGCTCTCCTTTCCCCCTCCAATCCTTTTCTATTTCATTTTTATTCTTTCTCTCTCCTTTCTCATCGACAAAATCCTTTCCCGCGTGGAATCATCGTGTTGCGAGCAATGGACGAGAAAAAAAAAAATGAAGAAGGAAAGAAAGGAAGGAAGGAAGGAAGGAAGGAAGCGTTTTCTTCTTGGATGAGATGGAGTCAGTTGGTAAGGGACTCTGGACGTTTGGACGCGGAGCACGTATGGAGGCCGTGTTTCAAGAAGTAAGAACCGGAGATCTGAGTCTCTTCCCTTCCTGGTTACGTTTCTCGCCACGACCAATTTCCCGCAGCCGGTGTACGAGGAGAACGAGGCATAAATCGTTGATAAATCATCGGGAAAGAATGGGCCTGTAATTACGACCTTATTAATCGCTCGCCAGTTATGCCTTATGTGCAGTTTCCTTTTTCCTTTCCTCGCGCAACCTTCGTGCGTCGGCCAGTTCAAGCGTCCGCCATCTGTTTCTATTAATGTGTATCTGCTTAAAAGTTTCTCGAGAATTCTTTTTAACTTGGCTTCTCGTTTACATTAGATAGTTGGCTAATTTTACGGCTGGTTGCTTTAGATTTAACAAAAAAAAGAAAACAAAAACTCGTATAATATATGGATCATGATGAACAAAATCTTCCATAAACGTGAGAAACATCTTTCTTTATTAACATTAGTTTAATAATTGATCGAATCCTTTCGAAATAAAAGTTAGAGAAATAACTTATTAATTTCGAATAAATGTAATTTGTACTTTCAAGAAGAATCTTCTTTAAGAATAATGGATATTCGAATTTATCAGGCGAGAGAAAATCGAATATTAGAGAACTTATTAATTTTGAATATAATTGTTGTAATTTTGTTCTTTCAACAAGAATCTTTTTCAAATATAAAAATTTGTCAGATATAAATATATATTTCTTACCTTTTCTTGTTCCATGTACGGTTCCAGGATGTCTCGAGGACAGGCGGGTTGGTCGGACGAGCCGTGCGCGTCGTCGAGCGGCGGTCGAAGCGGGCGACAGTCCGCGGGGCCATCGGCGAGGACGACGCCTCCAATCTTCGAGGACCGGTCTTCCGCCACCTCGATCTGTAAAGGTGGATTCAGATTAGGCGTTTACGGTTGGAGGAAAAAGTGTTTGTACTCTTTGGTGCTCGCCCTGATGCTGATCGTGATCCTGAACCTGGCGCTCACCGTGTGGCTGCTCAAAGTCATGGGATTCAGTACGGTGAGTCGTGTAATTTGTCCCGCTGAAGAATTTTCTCTCACGTTACGTTATTCTTCTTCGATTCAAGTAATACAATGTAAACGATGAACGTAAGAAAGATTATATATAAGATAATTGTCGGCGAATTTTCTTTGATCGATGCTTCGTTTATGCGTTCGTGCACGAAAAAAGTGGGACGATCCGGATCTCGGTTAAATTAATATCAACGAGAAAGGAGAAGATATAAGGATTAATTATGATATCGTTAATTCATAAGATCTCTCGAAAGTTTGATATTTCTGTACATTATAAGATTATACATTCTTTAGATTTTAACCAGGTCGGAGTACCTAGTTTGAACAACGTCTATTAATTATCACTACTTTTACATGCAAATCATGAATAATCTTTCCAAATTAATCCACAAGATCTCCCTTAAAAGCTCCAAGTCTTCGTCCCATAATTACACGTCGTTTGGATCGCAAGTAGGTCAAAATGACGATATTAAATAACTTTAATACCTCGTTCCAACCCGGAAACAAGGTCATCGTGTTTACACAAAGACGTCCCCCATTTCCCTAAATCACGCACCGCTAATAACCACATCCTTGCGAAATCCTTTAAATTCCACGCAAAGAAAAATTAACGTAAATTAACTTCAGAATCGTATACGTTCTTTTTCCTTTTTCTTTCTTTTTTTTTTTTT
>NW_006263500.1:220853-222967 GCF_000469605.1 Apis dorsata
AAGCGCCATCGCGTTATTTCGATCGAAACGAAAGAAACGAGAGGAACGAAAGCTGGTTCGTCGTGTCGACGACCACCGAATGGAATCTTCTTTCGATACGTAATTATTGGCAACTATTATCGCCGAGAATCCGCGGCTTAGCGGCTTTTATCCGATAACGAGTCTCGATTCAAACATCTTACGTTCTCTCTCTCCCTCTCTCTCTCTCTCTCTCTCTCTCTCTTCGTTCCTTGCGTAATCTAATCGATGCAAATACGATTTCTGTATTGTGATCGAAGATTGTCGCTTGTTAACAACAGTAATAAGATATTGTATCGCGATGAACGGTTGAAGCGATTAGACCGTCGACTGGAGAACGGGGGTTTGCTCCAAAAAGTGGAGGGGGGATATAGGGCGTGATGGAGAGGCTGAGAGATTTTAATATCGTCCGATGGTTTTTGAATGGAGTGATATATTGTTGACTCGAGCCCGTTATGGCTGATAAGAAGACGAATCGAATCATCTGTCATGTCGGACGTTTATCAAGCTCGAGATAGTTTAAGCTCTGCTCCGTGTGTTGTATATGTATGTATGTGTGTGTGTGTGTGCGTGGGTGTGTGTTTATAGAAAACGAACAGAGAGATTATTCTTCGATCTTCGTTCTCTAACTACGCGCTTATTCCACCTCATCTTCCCTGAAATATTTAGTTATAATTAATTAAAATTGATTTTCTTTTTTTAATATGAATAGTTCCGATCGCTTTACTGTGCGAAACGAGACAAGTATTTAATTATAATAATATTCGAATAACGCGTAATTTAATTAAAAAATTAAGTAAGTAATTCTAAATTAAACGTTAAAACGAATAATAAATATTAATTTTAATTATCGTAATATTAAATGTAACGTTTACATTATTTCCGTAAATATCCGTACGAATACTGCAATGTTTCTTTCAGCGAGAAAATTTAAAATCTTAGCTTTCTGAACTCGGAATAATATTTAAACAAAACCTTATCACCCAAAATAAATTACAACTTAATTTAATCAATTTTTTCAATTTAATACCTAACTCCTCCTATTCGATCTTGGATCATTTGGAGCGTAGCGTACGTCTGATCACTCACGTCCGGATCTACTGCCACGAGCACGCGACCAACGTCTCTTTCACCTGTCGACCCCGTGCGATCAATCGCGCGTGTACGCGCAATCATCGATCAGATATCTCTTAAAAACAAGGCTCCAGTGTCCCCAAAACTTGCGGGGGAAGGGAGGAGACCACGCACTACATCACGCCCATAATAAAATCAATTCACGTCACGTCGTTGGAAATTAGTTTCACGCGAGTTCCTCCGCTCGAACAACAGAGGCCTGCCGGCGCGCCATCTCTATACACAACCATCTATATATATATATATATGTATATGTATATATATGTATATACATATATATATATATACACAGATAAGATCGACACGCGCGAAACGAAGCGAGGAAGCGGGGCAATCTGGCCTGATATAATTCCACGGTAATTGCCGGAATCGTTGCATCGTGTTGATCGCCGTTTGCGCTTGGCACTTCTTTATGCGGCCCCTGTTAATTCACAGGTTTATAATTAACCGGAGCCCCTTGAAGCGGCCGCCGAACGAGGGGTGGCTCGTTACGGGGCGCGGCCTTGATAACAACCCCGTCGAAACGAGATCGTTAGAAAAAGCTCCCCCCCCCCTTCCCTCCCCGGTTGCTTGTTCCGGTTGTTTCATTAACGTTATTGCCCAAATCCGACGCGCGGTCGAACCGCGATATTTAATGGCATCGAGTGTATCTGTACGCCCAGCCTACGTTTACGATATAGGCCTATCTATTTTTAATTCGTCGGGATTTCGTTTCATGAAGTCAGAAATTTTTTATCTTGAATCTTCGCCAAAAAATATTCGAGAATAGTTTAATTCTTTTTTTTTTTTTTTTGAATATATTAGCGCGCAAAAGAGACGCTGTTTCCTTTTGGGAAGATTCAAGATAGAGCCAAATACAAATTCACGGAATTTGTATTTTATTTGTATTACACCACAGCTTTCGAAAAAAAAAAAATACTGCACTTATTGCACGATCTCAAATGTTTCCTTTTGAGAAGATT
>NW_006263500.1:223226-224049 GCF_000469605.1 Apis dorsata
AGATCCAAATACAAATTCACGGAATATTACACCACAGCTTTCGAAAAAAAAATACTGTATTTATTGCACGATCTCAAATATTTCCTTTTGGAAAGATTTAAGATAGATTCAGATACAAATTCACGAAATATCACACTACAGCTTTCGAAAAAAAAGAGAATATAGTGCACTTGCTACACGATCTCAAATACATCATAAGGATATTAACTAACTATATTAGCGTGAAAAGCAAAGAGACACTGTTTTCTTTTGGAAAGATTCAAGATAGATCCAGATACAAATTCACGAAATTCATATCACACCACAGCTTTTAAAAAGAAAGGAATACACTGCGCTTATTGCACGATCTCAAATACATCGTAAAGGTATTAACTAACGAAGTACTTGTACACGGCATTATGCTATATTATAACTATACTATATTTCGATCGAGCATCGTCATGGTTTATTTATCGCGTGTCAACGTGCAAATGCTGCGAGCCACTAGCTCGACATAGGGCGTGATTAATGGTTAGACCATCGGGGCCCGAATTTATATCTATTCGATTGATTCGAGTGAAATCAAAGCTAGACCACGAATGAACGATCCGATACGAACGAGCCATTGGAATCGAAAGATCGAAGGATACTTTTACCAGTACTTAGAATCCATCGGCAAGCCAGACTGGGGTAAGACACCCCTCCATCCACCTCCTGAACACTGTCGATTAAGGTAAAGACGATGGAGAAATCCCTTTCTATATCCCCCTTTCTTTCGAGTGCGCTGCACCAACCAACTCCTAACCTACCCCTCGCCTATATATATATATATATATATATATCC
>NW_006263500.1:224506-233075 GCF_000469605.1 Apis dorsata
CGATAGGGGCTAAACTCGCTGGAAATTGAGTATCAATCCGTAAGTAAGGAGTGTTCGAGGAAGCGGGGATATCCCGTGGGAAATGTAAGGCCTCCGCCACTTCTTTCCCACCTTCGTTCTTTTCGTTCCATCTCTTCCACTCTTCGCACCGATTTCGCTCCCACGTTTCTATCCCATGCGTCGTGCTCTCTCTCTCTCTCTCTCTCTTTCGTTCAACTCTCGCCTCGTCTCGCTTCGACTACGTACCCCCTCGCTCTTCTCGCCGAAACGGAAGTGTTCTTTGCCACCTCGGTGATGCCGTTTCCCCGAACGATCCTCCTTGACGCGACGTGAGTAATGCGTGTCGCTTCCCTGTTCGCGGGTCGTAAATAAAGCGGACACGCGGGATCACCGTTATTGCGGGAAGAGAAATCGTTCGTTGAGGAAGGCAAGAAGGCTTGGTTCGTTGTTTTTTTAATGGAGGCAGACACTTGAAAAAGGCACGCGGGGATATTGGTTTGTCGTTGATCGGATGCGGGAAAGTTTTTTGGAAATATTTAGAACAAAATTGGAAATTTTAGGTATTTATAGATTCATCTATTAATTATGAGTATTTTTAATAAGTTCAGTCGTAAGTGAGATTGATCTGGATGTTGATCGAGAGAATTTTTGGAAATTTTTGAAGAATGAATAGGATGAAATCTATTTAAAGATGAATCTATAATTTTAATTAATTATGAATATTGTTTTCTTCAATAAGCTTAATCATAAATAAGAGATTTGGTTTGTTATTGATCAAATGCGAGGTAATTTTTGGAAATATTTAAAATAAATAGGACGAAATCAGATATTTAAAGATTGACCTGTGACTAATTATGAATATTTTTAATAAACTCAATCATAAATGAGAGATCTGGTTTGTCGTTGATGAGAAGAATTTTTAAGCAATTGAAGAATAGGATGAATGGAGTCACAGATAGATATATAATTTTACTAGTTACGAGTATTGTTTCTTAATAAACTCGCAGGAGATTATATTTTTCATCGATCAGATGCGGATTAATTTTTTTAAAATGATAGATGGTTGAAGAATTTTTTGAAATTTTTATAATTAGAGAACAGGATGGAATTGGAGACAGATATTGCGTTTAAAGATCGTTTTTTATAGATGATTATGCTACGGCAAACTATCGATTACCCGTAAACTTGGTATTTTCATCGAGGATCAGAGATGAGGAACGTTCTGGCTGCAAATAAAATTACTTTATTGATGGATAGCGCCATAAACCGGGATTCTTGAGCAGCCATACACCGCATTTGCCTAAGGTTCCTTAAGGCGGCATCTTAAATTTATTCCCTAGAGTTGCTCGATATTTCATAAATGAACGTATTACGCTTGACGGTATCGCCAATAAAAGTATCCTCCCTTCTACTCTACCTAACATATAAACGATTGCTCGCGTTACATACATGTATATAATTTTTAAAATCCTTCGATATTAATTTTCTCTACCTTCAAACAAAAAAAAAATCTCAACAAAATCCTTCGAGGAAACTACGTATCGATCATATAATAATTTCACAATCTTTCCTATCCACTCCTTTCCTATCCTTCTCCTATCCTCTCAGATATCAATTCTTTCCCTCTGAAAAACAAAAGAAAGAAAGAAAAAAAAAAAAAAATTCGAAATCGTCGAGCAAAGATCAACCGTGCAATTCTAATTCATAAACAATCTCTCGATAAAAAACATTCGACTCGCGGAAGAAAGAAGGCGGGAACGATAAAATGCAAACGGTGTCATCCTCGAAGCGTGAAATGGAACGACCCGTGTTCACGAAAGCGAGTCCGTTTATAAAAATCGCGTCGTTATCGGGCGACAGTGGGAAACGATGGCGGATCGCGTAGTCTGCCGGATCTGAAATTTCTCGAGACGCTCTTGCTCGCTTCATATCCATCGTGGAAAATTCTTTGGCCCCCCGCGTCCCGCCCACCGAGGCGAAAACGCGATGCACTCGCGGCCCGGCAAATATTTTATACCCCCTCCCCCTCTTACCCCAACCATTCTTTCCCGCCTATTCATATTTGATGACCGAGTGAGGAGCTGTTGGGCTCGGGGAAAATCTTCCCCCACCGTCGCAAAAGCATCCGGCTTCTCGCCATCTTTGGTTAAAATTAAACCGTTCCTCTTGATTTGAAGAGGATTTTGACAATTGGCCCTCCGAGTCGTTGTTTCTTTCGTTTCATTATTTTGTCGCGGAGATTTTTTTTTCCTTTTTTCGTAGGAATAATAGAGTTTCGAAAAAAGTTTCATCGAATAGCAATCGGACGATGTTTTCTCGAAGAATATAAAATTTTCTTATCGAGGCGTATCGTGAGCGAAAATTTATTCTTTTTCTGGTTTTTTAATTTAAGTTTGCTCGACAAAAATTCTCGAAAGAATCGTTCAGAAATAGAGGAATAAACGAAGGAATGGAGTTTCAAATTGGATTTGATTATCGGTTATTATTTGTGTTGTTGATTAATTATAACTGTATTTCATGGGCTCTTTGTTTTTTCGGCAACGACCGTTTTGCTTTGATAAAGGAAGCGTCGTTTCCACGTCGTTGTCTTTTAATTAAACGTAATCCGATCCGATACATCTCTCCACAACGCTTAATGAATCGTATGCCGACGTTTCATCCGATTTCAATATATTTTGAAATTTCCTGCAAATGCAAGTAATCATCTTTTCGATTTTTTTTTAATCCGTAAAAAATTCAACTGATTTAAATATTCCACGCTAATACACAGTGTTATCCACGAGTTTATTTATTATAATATGTTTATCGATAAGCCATATTTATTTTAATAAACATTATACGTGAAATCGGCAAATGATCTACGCTCTCGCGTATATATATGTATAAATATGTATACATATGGGATGTATTCGTGAGAGAAACATATTATATTCAGCTCGATATTACTATCAGAGATGAGAGTGTATCAACAACAAAAATCCAAATAATAATCAAATCCTCGACTATCTCGTTGTATCATTGAACGCTCAAAAATACATATCGAACACGGGATAATCGTTCGTTCAATCGCAAATCAATTTTCCAATCCGACAGCTACTGTTCATTTCATCCCGGAACGCATTAACGAAAATTCTTTTTTCGATTTCGCTTCTTCCCCCGCTTTTAATTTTTTTTTTTTTTTTTTTTTGATAATCTAATAATTCGACGATTAAATTAACCATCTCGTTCTATCGAGGATAACGATCTCGACATTATATAGGAATATTTAAAAATATTGGATTATTATGATTCAATCGTAAATCGATTTCGATAGCTATCTAAAACAGTGAAAAGAAAATTCTCTTTTCAATTTCGTGTATTTTCTTCTCTCGGTTTTTCGATATTTAATAATAATTCGACGATGAAAAATTTTAAGAAAATCTTTTGGATCAGAATTCCATTATTTTTCATCTGATCTATCCGAATATTCAAAAAAAAAAAAATACCTTCAGATAATCAGTTCAATCGAAAATTAATTTCATCATAGACATCATGATGAAAATTCTTTCTTCGATATCCTCTTCTTTTAGCTTTTCAGTAATCAAATAATTCGATTCCTTAAACATTATCAAGACCATCCTCCGCTTTTACGCTTTTTTTACGAAAATTTATTAATAATAAAAATCCAAATAAACAAACGTTTGACAATCCCTCGTCCACGAATATTCACCATAAATCAATAATTATCGTAAATTAATCTTCTATCGCACAACATTTCAACAATTATTAGACACTTTATATATCATATCAGAAATCACGATCCAAACTTCTTTCTTCGATTCCTCTTTATCTTTTCGATGATCTAATTTAATCAAAATTATTCTTCGCTCTTCTCATCTTCTATAAGATTACAACGAATCTTTGCAAATTAATCTTCTAATACACAATATTCCAACAATTATTAGGCACTTCTTCCTAAGTCATTAGAAGCATAAATTAAAATTCTTTCTTCGATTCTTCCTTATCTTTCGGTATGAAGAAGAGAGAATGACAACAAAAATAAACGAACCTTCGACAATCTCCACGAATATTCAAAAGTAATTCAATAATAATTATAATAAATAATCTGAAATTAATTGCGTAATTAATTTACGATTTAGAGAATTATTCTTCATCTTTTCGATAATTTAACAATTCAACGGTTAAACATTATCAAGACTTCACGAGAATGTATTAACAATAAATATACTCCAACACAAATCCTTTCTTTCGATTTTTTCTGATCTTTCGATATGAGAATGGATTACAACAAAAATAATCGCAAATTAATTGCACAATATTCCAAGAATTACTCCTCGTTTTTCAACAATTTAATAATTCAACGATTATCAAGACTATCCTTCTCCATGAGAGTTCATTAACAACAAATATATCGAGATAAACAAATACACTCCAACGCAATGACCACACGATTCTACTTCAACCATCACATCGCACGAACTTTTAAAATTCCTTCTTTCGATCCTCCTCTTTTTAATCTAATAATTTAACGGTTAAACTTTATCGATACCGTCCCCCTCTACGCTTTTGTATTCTTCCTCCAACCCACCCCCTGCACGCTCCACCGCTTTCCTCTTCCCTCCCCCCATTCCCCCTCCTCAACCGGATTCAGTCGTAAAATTTCGTTCTCTTACATCGCGGATGTTCGCGTCGCTCGAGAAACAGAATTTACCGCGCCGAACTCTGTCGTAAAGTTGGCCGTGTAAGAAGGAAATTCATAACTAGCTACGTTTCCAATATCTACGGCCCCGGATCGAAAGGCCTTGCGAGATCTTCGATTACGAACAATATATAATATAAGCCCGAAACGTTATGTCGGCCGCCATCCTATACAGACACTATATTGCACACTAACGGCTTTTACGTATACAGTAGCCGTATATAGGGAGCAGATGCCCCTGCCTTCGTAATATCGCTCACCGGATCGACCTTCCATAACCCCTCCCCCTCCTCGTATATCCATAGAGAGATTCACCTGTACTCCTCCTTATATTGCGCGTATATAGGGTACGTATAGCACGATATATATATTCCTTCCTCGAGTGTCAAGGTGAATCCTCCTCCTCTTTCTTTCTTTCTTTCTTTCTTCTGGGACGTCATTCCCTCGATCCCTTCTCTTCCCTATATTTTCTTACGTTTCGTTACGGAGTTTGGCCGTTTTCAAACTCTCTTCTTCCTCTTCTTTTCCGTCTTCTTTTTTTTTCTTCGAAACTTTCGCGATTTTGGATTCCACGAAAACTTTACCATTAGTAGTGTGTTTTTTAACTCCATCGTCTGCGGATCTCGTTTCTGTTTCTTCTGAGAAGAACAAAACTTTAACCGGGGATACGATATTCGTATTCCCTTCTACGAGGAATTTTTAAGAGAAAGAGAAACAGAGAGCTTGGATCGGAAATTTCCTCGTTTCCACTCGAACTCGTCGAGCGATAAATTTATGCTTCCTAACCGATGACTAGATTGTTTCGTAATGAGAGTCCGTCCTCTTTTCCGCGTCGTATGTGTTCCGTGTATGTTTATATACGATAAGAGGTTCCACGAAATCGTATCGTTCCACGAAATCGTATCGTGTGTTTATATTTTGGATTCGCTCGATATAAATAGTATTCGATATAATAATTCGTGTAACTTTCACCTCTTATATTTCCTCGTTTCGTATTATCTTACGAATTATTTAACAATTGAAATAATCGTTTTTTATATATTTTATCCGCTTTTTTCCCTAAAACAATCGTGCCTCGTCTACTTTCGATCGTACGTAATACAGGGTTCCAAATTCTTTAGAAATTCCATCCAAAGAATTAAAAACAATAAAAATGAATTATGAATTAAAGATGTTTAAAAAAGATTTTGTTTTACAAAAGTGTCTGTGTGAATATGTATTTATACGTGTAGCGTGAAAAACGGAAGAAAGATATAAAGATGCGTATACGTAGTAGCCATATTTATTCACTAAACAATCGACGAAAGGAATACAGGCGACCGATGTGGACAAGAGTCGAAGATTTAGAAAAAAACCGTGTAGGGAACATTCGATGAATAATGTATAATTCTCTTCGAAAAATTCTCTTCCTCGATCGTTTTCCATCCTTGCAACTTGAGCTAAAAATGTTAGAAATAATAAATCGAGAAGGAAAAAAAAGAAAATAATAATTCGCATAATCAGCGATTCGATATAACGAATTCATTCTGGCCACATTTTTCCATCCTGTATCCAATTATATCCGTATCCAGGCGGCGAATCGATAAAGGGGAAGGAAGGGGTTAATAGGAAGGGTGCCGATAAAAATTCGAAAACAGTTTCCGCGGGGTAAATAAATGATGAAAATTTGTACGCGCTCGCCCGGAGAAATATGATCGTTACACTGGTGCCCAACCGGACAAAATTCTATCAGGAGCGTGCAATAAAGTTGGATTCACTTTTACACGATCCTCTTATCTATTGATTTAATCAACGGAATAATAGCCATTGTATTCGCCGGGAGATTGTATTCGGAACCAATCGTTAACAAAAATCGACAAAAAAGAAATTTGCTTCTCATTCTCGTCACCGTCAACCACCTTGTTCAACCGAAGTTCACGAAAAATTCTCAAAATATACCAAGAATTCTCGTTCGTTGTCGAAAATTCAACTTCCGATATTCTCCTTTTCTTTTTACCATCGCGAATTCGAGATATTAAAAATTGGCGCAAATTTCAAATTTTTCGTAAGATTTTTAACAAGAGATATATTCCATGTGGTTTAACCAACTCAAGAATCTCTTGTTGAAGAACATATTAAAACAACAAGAGTCTAAGAATCAAAATTCGCCAAGATTTCAAAAAATTCAGAAAAAAATTGACAATTGTCACGATTTCGTACGAAACTTCCAATATTCTGCCCACGCGAATTCGAGATATTAAAATTGGCGCGAATTTCAAATTTTTCGCAACTTAGAATTTTTTAGAAGAACAGTTCACGACATATTTTCGAAATTTTCCACGTGATGAATCGATCCACGAATCTTGCACGTCAATTGTCAAAAAATTGAAAGCTTAAGGATCAAAATTCAAATTTTCGCAGCCTAGAATTTTTTAGAAGAACAGTTCACGAAATATTTTCGAAATTTTCCACCGTGATTGGACCACGATGGATCGATCCACGAATCTTGCACGCGAAACTGTGGCAAATCAAAAAATTAAAAGCTTAAGGATCAAAATTCAGAAAAACATTGACAATTGTCACGATTTCGTACGAAACTTCCAATAATCTGTCCGCGCGAATTCGAGATATTAAAATTGGCGGGAATTTCAAATATCTTGCGGTGTGGAATTTTTGACGAGGGAAGTTGGCGAGATATTCCCAACGAAATTTTCCACGTGGTTGGGCCACGGTGGGCCCGTCCATGAATCTTGCACGCGAAACTGTGGCAAACTTGTCGAACATAGGGGGCTTAACGACGGAAGGACATTGGACGAGGCGATCGATATTGATTCATCGGAAAAGTTTTGCCAACCGGCCAATAAATGCGTGAGAAATGGCCCGGTCACCCTGTATACATTACGTATAAGCGGCTGCGTTAGTATTAAAGGATATCTATTACAGGAGGGAGGGAAGAGGGGGTGCAAGTGCAAGTGCAGTATACCGGGCACGGCGCCATGAATTTTGAACGTGCTACACACCGGTGCCATAGTTGTTGCCCGGTTGGAACCGGGTCGGACAACGGACCAACGAGTTTATCGTTCCCGGGGATTTCGACCGTGGACCAACCTACGATTTTTTCTTCCATTTTACGACGATCAACGTTTTCACGCTGGTTTTTTTTCTCTTTTTTTTTTTCGCCGATTCGTACGGGTTTTGGGTGAACGTGACAGGCGATTGTCCGACTTTACTACGTTTTTTTTTAATACCTTCTTCTCTGATCTCCTCTCCCGTCCCCTTTTGCGTGTTTTCACTACTTTCATTTCGAAATTTATTCTTAATTTGTTTATTCGTTTGTTCATTCCTCGAACAGATTGTTAAACGTTTTGCGGACGAATATCACGGAGATACACAAAGTGTAGCTCAAAGTTACGGTTAAATGAAACGAAACGAGATTAAATTAAATTTTAACATTAGAACAACCGAGTAGCTTCGGATGTTACGAAAATGATATATTTAATTAATTATATTTTTACGTCAATATTAATTTTGTTAAAAACATTTTCATAATAATAATCGAGTAAAACGAAAGACTATGAAATTCTATTATTACAATCTCTTCTTTAAAGACTCAAAGTACTTAAAGCAAACTCGGAAAAGTCTATTTCGATAGGAAGACGATAGTTTCCCAAAAAAAAAAGAAAGAAAAAAATACATCAAATTTCTAAAACCGTTCCAAATGAATCCAACGTTGATGAGAAACGTATCCGGTTGTTCCGCCGTATCGAAAGTTTTCAAGACGCATGAAAACAATTTGTATTTTCCGTTTTTCCGAACGTGTGCCCCGGAATATTCGATTCGAAGGGGTAAAAGGAAAAAAAAAAAAAAAAAAAAAAAAAAAAAAAAAAAAAA
>NW_006263500.1:233343-238997 GCF_000469605.1 Apis dorsata
CCTATTAGCATGAGCGTGACGCGCATTGAAAATAGCGTCGACGCGGCGTCATAAAACGTGCATCAAGCGGAGAAATTTATCGGCGCGGGTCCGAAATAAAGTAATTATACCGTGGCGCGCGATCAAAGGGAGCGAGGACGAGCGAGAAGTCGGGTTATTAAAAATTATAAACAACACGGTCTCCGCGAGACAAAGTTTGGAAAACATCGTGGCCGATGCGTGCCACGTTATTCGCCAGCTTTTCCACGCTTTTCTCCCGGTATCCGCGTCGCCTCGTTTGCCATTCAAAGCCTATCCTGCCTCCTCTCTCCTCCTATTTTCCTCCCTCCCTCTCTCTCTCTCTCTTTCTCTCTCTTATTTTTTATATTTCTCGTTATATCCTTTTTCCTTTTTTTCCTTTTTTTTTACCCCTCCCTCCGCGTTGCCTCCACCGTTTTTAATCCACCGTGCCAAACAACGCGAGGAACAAAAGCAAAGAGAGAGCGAAAGAGAGAGAGGGAGAGAGGGAAGAGAAAGAAAATAATAAAAAAAAAAGTTCGGCAAAGTATGGTAGAGACAGAGAGGGGGAACGTAACCGGGTCGGCGAAAGGTATCTTCTCTGTGTCTTTCGAAACGTTGGATGTATATATATAGAGCAGTCCCCTTCGAGGCAGAGATTAATTAGAGAGCGAAGAATACAATAAATGATTATATCGAGGAAGAAGAAAGTGGCAAGGCCGGTGACGGAAACCGAAAGAGGCAGAGAACGAAGAGGGAGGGGGAGGAGGAGACACCTGGAGGAGGCTAGGGAGTAATACTGTAAAGGAGGAATGCCAGGGCCGAGATTGTACCCGCGCCATTAATGATGCCCTTAGGGTGTCCCCGTCTCCTATACCATCTCCTTTGTAAATTATATAAAGAATTGTTCCCATTAATGTAAAAAATGTACGCGTAATATATATATATATATATATATATATATATACATATATGTGCACTATATTTATCCATATGCAGATAGATTTATACGCATGTACACCAGATATTATACGTATACGTATTGGAATATAATAAGGATGAAAAATGGTGAGCCATGGTATATACTCGGTATCGGTTACCAACCCGCCTCGTTATCGTAAGAAAATGATCTGCAAGGACCGCTCATTACAGCACGTCTCTTCGGGCTATCTTTCGCGTTTTATTGTTCGACTTATCCCACTAATATATATATATATATATAAGGCAGAAGGGGAAAGCGTGGAAAGCGTGCGTTAAACGAGGATGTCGATTTCATCCCTCAACGGAAATTAGTTTATCAACGGATTAACAATTCGTTACGCGCCATTATTAATGATAAAATTATTGTTGCGCGTCCAGATCCAGATTCCAATTCGGGGAAAATTGATTGGAATATTATATATGTATAACGAGAGCCACGCGACGAGTGAGAGAAATAAAAATTCGTTTTATTTCTTTGAAATCTGGGGATGGTCTTTTCTTTCTTTCTCTCTCTTTCTCTTTCTTTCTTTCTTACTTTAAAATCGTCTTCTTATCGATTATCTTGTTTGCAAAGCTTCTCGCTTAACGAGCGAGATATAATGGCGCGTAATCATCGGAGAAACGAATGGGTTATATAATTGGAGGCAGCTCGTGATGGATTTACGGCATTGTAAAGGGAGAATAGTTAAACTGTTCTTAAAGGGGAAGAGGGAAAAGGTGCAAGAAGACAGAGCTGTCCCACTTTATCGCTCGATACCGCGGCAAAAGAATGGAGAGAAACACCGACCGATCGTGATGGGAAAGAGATTCTCGTGCCTCGTTGAAACGAGGCATCCCCGCTCTCTGAATCCAGTGGAAAAGGGTTGGCGCGACTAACTTTCGAGGTATCCGTGTCAAAGTAAACAGGGAAGCTTAAATAAATACGGATAAAAAAAAATCCCTCTGATCAAACGTTACCTTTGTTTGCAACGTATATCCTACAATCGATAACACCACCGCGTTCATTTTTCGGCAATCGTTTGAAAAAAAGGAACGAAGAGAGAGGGAGAGAGAGAAAAATCATCAAACGAAACTTTTTCTCGCTTACAAATCCCATCCCCGTCCAATTTCTTTTCTCTCGCGAGTAATTCTTAATTCGATTTCGAAAATAGAAGAAATATAATAAATAAATACTTGTGATAAAATATCAATAAAAAAAAGAAATAAGACCCCTTCCATTCCTCGAATTCTTACAATTCCACCGCCACTTGAGACACCACTTCGGACACTCGGCGCAATTTCAACCCCTCGGACCCTAAATGCCTGGGATCCGCCTTCCTACCTTCCTTCCTTCCTTCCTTCCTTCCCTCGCTCTTTTCGCCGTAGAGACGAAACGGGAAACGGGACGAAAACGAAATGAAACGAACTAATCCCGGCCGGCGATGTATCAACGCCGTCGGCGAACCGTATTGCCGCGTTTTCAACTACGAAAATCATACCGGACGTTGGTAAATCCTGGCCACGAATACGTCCGCCATCACTGCACACCCCGCGATTTAATCCTTGCGCCGTGCGCCACGTAAAATAACACGAAATTGCGATGTCGCCGCGGCGATGTAACCGAGGAGGAGGGGGAGGGGGAGGGGACGGTCGCTCCCGACGAGGAGCGAGGGGCCACCGGTCGGATTATTCGCTGCAAAAGTTAGACGATTCCTGTCCAGCTCGGGATAATTACGTGAGGTGTATTAACGTGTGGTGCACGTACCATACGACTGCATGCA
The DNA here is from genome assembly GCF_000469605.1 of Apis dorsata. NCBI lineage: Eukaryota > Metazoa > Arthropoda > Insecta > Hymenoptera > Apidae > Apis > Apis dorsata. Next base: position 236,082 of record NW_006263500.1, read on the forward strand.
TAGGTATAATTACCGGTGCAGTTAACGTACAGTACACACGAGTGGTGTGTGTTGCAGGCGTTGTTGGAGGAAGGCGTTTAATCCCCCTCGAAGAAGGGGGGCATGGATTTCCACCTTCGACGTTTCGCATCGTCTATCAATAGAATTGGAATTTAGTTTGGTTATGGCTTTAGTTGTTCGAATGAAGAAATCGCGACAATTGAATCTTGTCGAACAACGAAATGCATGGAATTTTCGAATTTTCGAATGTTCGAGGGAGAAGAATTAATTTCGCGCGGGATGCTTGAAATTTTGCGTGTAGCGATCTTTTTGTGAAATAGGAAAAAATTTGAAAAGGAATACCCGCTCGAATTTTTCACTAATATATGTGAAAATATTTCGTGTGTATGTACTTTGAAGAAAGATACCATACGTTTTGAACCTTCTTTTATTTCATTTCGATGGATCTCAATTGATTGGCCAAGATAAAAGGGCTTCCAAGTTTTCCATAGAGTAGAGATTGATGAATGTACCCGCGATTCGATGACCTACATTTTTCTTTTTTCCTTTTTTTGGAAGGGGGGAGAGGAATGCATACTACTTTCTTCTGAGAATTTACGTTTTTCCAGAGGAATCGCATCCGTCTCGAGTTTGGAATAAAATACTTTTAACGTTAATCGTTCATTCGTTGACAAGTCGTTATCTTCGAAATTATAGGGAAATTCAACGTTTTCCTTAATTTTAATAGGGGCTTTCAATCAATCAAAGGGAAGTTTTAATGTAAATTATCCTGATAATTTTTTAATTGGATAATGACTATTCCTCGTATTTATTTTTACGCTGTGTCGAGAAAGAACAACGTACGAAGAAACTTTTTCTAATAAAGTTAAAGATATGCATTGAAATTTTAGCGAAATTAGAAATTCAACGAACGTTACGAATATATAAATGCTCAAGTTTTGCTTGCAAAACTATTGTTTACAAATTTACGATAGCCGAGCTGGATACACGCGTGTATTTTCGTTCTGGAAAAAGGAAAGGAAAGAAAAATTCTTTAACGGAAAAATAAAAGAGCGAAAGAATATCGTGAAAGTATTGTAACGACTGCACACGCGCGTAAAATATGCGTTCTAAAATAGTAGAAAAATACGAGCGGAGAGAAGATAGAAGCTTATCGGTAAATTGAAAATAATTACCACGGAAGGCTCGATATTCGATCGATATTTTAATCAGAAATTCGTTTAAAAAAAAAAAAAAAAAAAAAAAAAAAAGAACCATATACGCTCGACTCGCTCCATCCATTAACCGTTATAATGGAAACGTACTAACTCTCCTCTCGGACGAAAAAATATAAATTTAAATTTATAACTTACGACTATAAAGCTCTATCCAATTATTGAATATTATCGAGAAACTTATCGCTTCCCCCGATATTACTCAACTCAAGAGAAATTATCATAATTTCGATTCGTTGAAATTTGAAATCGAGAAATAAACTTAGCTCTAAAAAAAACTATTACCTCTTCCTCGATGCAATACCAATAAAGAAAAAGAGAAAAAATCCCAACGACATTCCTCTCCACCTCGGTATTCCTGAAGAGAAAATAGAGAGAGAGGAAGGGAGAGAAAGGATGGAACAGAGCGGTGAAACGTTAATATCGATTAAAAAAAATCCCAGCTGCAAATTGATCGATGAGAATAAAATGGACAGCGGGGGTAAATTGGCGGGGCCGCGAGAGCGGGGTGTTCGAAAGCCTGTAAATAACGCGCTTTGTATTAATTTATGGACGGTGAGCAGCCGCGTGGAGAGCAACGGTCCGAGCAGCGTCGTTACGATGATATACGCGTGCAAGGGGTGTTATTTGGATTTCATTACGTCCCCCTCGTGAGCACTCGCTCCCCCGTTCTAACGAGACCTCCTAAGAATCTCGAGCAGCGAGCCATCAGGCCTGAAAATATATTAGGTCGAACGATATTCGTTGAGCGTGCAGGACTGATTAAACTGTGAAATTCGAGTATTCTCGTATTCGTTCGATAGTATTAGTATCGTAATGGATCGTTAACTGCATGGATACACGCGTCGAATGCTATTTCTAAAGTGTGTGTATGTGTGCGTATGTGTGAAGTTGGTGCTTACCACTATTCGTGTACTTTCTTCACGATGAATCGTATTAACGGTTAGTTGTTCGGCTACGACTTGTTCACAATGAACGATTAGATCATTCTTTCGAGTGAAAATCTGAGCACGATATTACAAACTGTCCATTTGTCGTATCCAGGGACGATCCGTTCACGATGAGACTTTCTTTTCAAGTGAAACTCTCGAAAGTTCTTAGTTCAATTGAAAAACACAATAACAATAATATTGCGTTACGCTCAAGCATGGATTAAAATTTTTCGAATCGGGCTGTGTACGAATATATATGTTGACAATCAGCTTATCTCTATTACAGATTTCCTCGAACTAGAATGATGTTAATTGAGTCATCGTGTTTGGGATCGATCCAGGCTGAAGCCTATACAATCGTAAAGTGTCGACTAAACTCTGTCCCAAAAAAGAAAAACAAACACAGTCTTCTCTTCAGATAACGTAATCCTTTGTTTAGGTAAGACGCGAGCGATTTAATATTAAAGGAAAAGTGTTTCTACACGGAATTTCTCCGTATAATTCGTTTATAAATCTCGCGAGCAATAAACGAATATTTTGTTATTATCAGTATCTTTATCGAGGAATAAACGCGGGGAGGACGTTTCAACGGATTCTGGCGTATGATGCGTCGAATTACAAAAAAAGGGGAGAGGGGAGGGGGAGATTGTAATAACTGGAAACGCGGATAATATTCGGGGAAAACGGTGGGGAATCCTGATTTGATTCCATCCCGAAATCGAATCGAGCTAATTTCATCCCCCCCCCCCTCCCTTCGCAATAGCGTACAA
>NW_006263500.1:239241-241436 GCF_000469605.1 Apis dorsata
AGTTGCGAAGCGGGGTGATCGCGTGTCGATAGATTAATTTTCATAACTGTGATTATTGGACGGTGTTCGTCGGCGGGTCGCATCGCATGGGCCGAGATATTGCTGTTATCTGGCCCGATTAATTGGTTGGAAGTCGACTTTGCGTGTACGTCGAATTTCATACGAGTTTCATATGTAAATTGCACAGTCGGGGGAGGAGGGGAGGAAGATCCGTAATTTTATGTCGGGACGTAAATTTTCTCGCGTTTCGTTACAAAGTTACGAAACAAAGTACGATTTGGATTATAGTTTCAAACTGGAGGGAGAAGGACAAGAGTGGAATTTTCGAGTATTTGAAACGATGATAAACGATGGACGGATGAAGAAAATGATTTGAACTCGGGTAAAATACCTGTTTGGACAGGTATTTCGAATAGAACCTTGAGAGAAACGGAAGACATTGGAATCGCGAATTGTCGTAACTCGCGTCTCTTTTTAAACAGAACTCTCTCGCCGTTGACCGGCGCGTTATCAGATTAATGTTATTAGATTATTCGCAAATCTGTTTTTCGCCGGGCAACTCGGGGAAAACTCGATTGGAAAACTGGCCGTTTTTCTCGAGCACAAGGATCGACGAAGGGTCCTGGATAAAATATGTACTCGGAAAAATCGAATTTAAACGGGTCTGGGCTGGGAAACGCGAGCGGAAACGAGATTCGAAGTGCACGCTTTCAAAGATAGCGTACACGTCGAGAGACACTCTTTGGATCGCGACCCGGATATCCGTTTTACCACCGGAGGGCAGGAACTTTCCTTCGAGATCGAATTCGTATTCGTATTATCTCGACACCTAGTCTCATCGACGAACGTCCTCGTCGCGAAAAATTCATGCACTCGACTCGAATCGAGGCAAATAAATCTCTCTCTCTCTTTCGTTTCTTCTTCGATCGAAAACTAAACGCGACTTTTATCCATTCGAATTATTCTCGAACGAGAAAAATTCAGTTTTCGGTGTTACAGCAGCGCGGTGAAAAAGTTTAACGACGTTTCCGCCTTTTAGCTTTGCTAAAACCATCGACTCCCCTCCCTTTCGAGGGCTACGACGATTCTAAAACGCAGTCACGGGCTACGGCCCTCTCGACGCCATTGGGGTTTACGGTTACGGTTAAGTACAGAGCAAAGAGATCGTATCGTTTTCCGAACGATTTGGCTAATCGAGCGGCGGCCGCGATATGGCGGAGAGGGGACGACCGCGGCCGCAGCTATGCGCATCCGCCGACCGCTCCGCAGCTTCCGGTTGCGGGAATTTAAACAAGAATCGGGGCTTAGAATCCATCCCTCCCCCCCCCCCTCCCTCACCAAGGAACGTCGAAACGCCCTTTTTCCCTTAACGGCCACCGTCGTCCTTTTAATTTGTCACGCTGTTAAGAGTTAATTTCAGTTTCGGTCCCGGCAACGGAGTGGACGAGATTGAAATTGCTAATTTCTACGCCGCGCTGGCTTCGCCCTTCGTATCGAGCGACGTGTTTATTCGATCCTTTTTTTCTTACTTTTATTCCTCTTTTCTTATTTTCTTTTTTTTTCTTTTTTTTTAATTCGTATGGAAAAATGAGAAGAGAGAGAGAGAGGAAGGGCATCGAGCCGGATTGCCATGAAGATTGTTTTTTTTTTCTTTTTTTTTTTTTAAGAGAGAAGAATTAATTATTCTTAAAGGTAGAAGGGAGGAGGAGAGGGGAAAGTTTCAACGATATCCGACCGCTGGAAATTAGCTGCGAGAATTAACACCGAGTTCCCTTGGTGGGTGAAATTTTTTTTTGAGGAAGGGCGTTCTGAGAATTAGCTGAGAGGAGAAGGGAGGAGAGGAGGCTCGTAGAAAGTAACGATCGGCCGAAATTAACCTTAAAACCGGCGTTATGCCCTCCATTTTTCGCGAGGAAAATCACTCAGGATTTTTAATATCCGTCCCTTAACGCGCCCCTTTTCGAACGCTTCTCGAACGCTGAAAAAATTCCTCTTTCCTATTTCTCCCCTTTCAAAAATTGTCCACACTTGCTCGCCCGTCGTGCAATTCCTCGTGCTTCCAACGATTAAAAACCACCGTCTTTTTCCCTGGGGAGGGGATTCCATCCCAATTCGCCAACATCGACGAAGACCTAATCGACCTCACTCTGGATCCTCCACTCTCTGGGACACGTTTTGAAGCCAGAAAATCCGAA
>NW_006263500.1:241530-248451 GCF_000469605.1 Apis dorsata
TTGCTTCCAATCGAGTGGCTAATCATCGGAAACCAATGTAGAGAGACGACTTTGTACGGTGTACAACACGTGTATACGAAGTGTACAGGGGGACAGAGGCGAGGGAAAAAAAAGGATGAATTTTTCGTCGCTCAAGTTCCAGCAATCTCTCCTCTCTCTCTCTCTCTCATCTCTTTATCTATCTCTATCTCTGTCTATCTATTCCAAGAGACGATAAGCCTCGAAGTCGGTCGAAACGCTTGAAACGCAATTACCGCGAGAGTTCGTCGGGCGTTCCACTTTCGATCGACGTAAAAAACGAATCGTCGATCACGATAGACAGGCCTCTGGAACGGTTTGGAAAAAAAAAAAAGGAAAAAAAAAAAAAAAAACACGAGGGACAAAGAGCGTGGAGACGCAACGCTCGACGTCGGCGTGCAATTAATGTAACGCGAAATTGAATTTTCGCAGGGGTGGAAAATGAAGCGGCGCTCGAAAGGGGGATGGAACGCGTACGCGGAAGAATATTTGGTGTTTATGGGTTCAAATATGAAATTAACGATACCCACAGATTGGAAATTCGTCTTCTTCGCTCGTATTTAAATTAATAACGATCGCAAGAAGAGATAAGGTGAATGATCCAGTTGATCGCGGGTCAATTGCTATTAATAGAAATTTGGTGTCTAATCTAACGATTGCAGTGGCGTGTTTTCCTCGTGTGAAAATTCGCTGCTAGAGAATTTGAGTCATTTTTAGAAGGAATAGTGCATTCACTGTATATCTGAGATTTCTGTTTTGAGATTCAAAATTAAAATTTAGTTTTGGAATCTGTACTGCACGCTTCTATGATTCGAATTCGAAAGAGTTAAAAGATACGAAAAGTAAGTTTAAATAGACGAAAAATTCCTCTTTTTCGCTCGTTATTAAATTCGCTAAGAAATTTGAATCATTTTTAGTAGTGTATTCACTATTGAGATTCAAAATGTATAGTTTTAGAATGTGTACTACACTCTTCTATGATTCGAATTCGAAAGAGTTAAAAGATACGAAAAGTAAGTTTAAATAGACGAAAAATTCCTCTTTTTCGCTCATGATTAAATTAATAATAATTGTAAGAAGAGAGCATTGTGAATGACTAGGTGTCAGACGACCTACAGCCACTGCTAGAAACTGCTTGATGACACATCTCTTTTCTTCAATCTAACAATTGCAATGACGTATTCTCCTCTCGTATAAAAATTCTGCAAAGGAAGTCACTTTTACTAAAAAAAATACTGTATTATATCTGTTGAGATTCAAAATTTATTTAACTCACGATAGCTGTGGAATCTGCACTGCACGCTTCTACGATTCGAATTCAAAAGAGTGTTAAAAAAGAGTTGCTGTCGAGGCGCAAAGTAAGTCTAAATAGACGAAAAATAAAGAAGAGGAAAACATATTCGACGAAATTCCTCCGCTCGCGAAAAACTAAGCGCTAAGTTTTTAAATATACCGTGAACCACGTTGCCAACCAAGTTTGTTTAGGTGGCTTTGGTATGCCTGGGTCTCAAGTATGCGCGCGCGATATGTTCGGCTCATAACGCATTCCTCGGTTCGTCACACGTTATAGCGTTTTCCTTCTTTTAAGCACCAGCTCGATACCAGTATAACAGCCACCGTCGAAATAAAATTCTGCCCGCGCCACTGTTCCAATATTATGCGGGAAATATTTCAAACGAACCCCCCGCGATCACAATGGCAAAGGGAGGAGGGGGAGGGATTTGTGGCGCGTAGGAGCGGGGCCCCCGTAGCTCATCACAGCATTTATTATTCAACCGTCTGAAACGGCAATAATGTCGGTCGGTGGTATTTAATTTTCGTGCTGTTGAATCATGGCGCGGAAGTATATCAAAATATATCTCTTATTCATTCGTTCGTGGGATAAAAATGTTGGGAAAATAAAAATAAGGAATGGGGGAGGGAGAGGGGGAGAGAGAGAGAGGAAAGGAAACGGAAGCGCAGTTAAAATCGGCGAGGCGAACGAATTTTAACGCGGGGGAGGCCTACGGCCTCCTCTCCTTATTCCTTCGACGATCTATCCCGACCCAGAAAGGGAGAGCCGACACAGAGAGGCTCGTTTATTTCCTGACAGTCATTTCCTCTCCTTTCAGGAGGGAATCGGCTCCCTGAAGGTGGTGCCCGGAGGGATCGAGCTCAGAGGTCAGGCCGCCGTTCTGGATGCCCTGGTGGCCTCCAGCCTCAGATCCAGACGGGGGAAGAATCTGGTTCTCGAGTCGTGGAACAACTTCACGGCGTCGGCCAGGTCGCGCGATGGCCGATTGCTCGCCCGATTCACAGTTGGTAAGAGTGTAACATATCCATTTTCCAATGTCCAATGTTTTTTTTCCCCCAATGTTCGTGGTTCGATCGAAATGCGGATCGATTCGGTTCTTTTTTTTTTTTTTTTTTTTTTTTTTTTTTTTGCGGTTAAAAAATAATGAACGGACGATAATATCAGAATTGGAAACGAATTCTCGATATAACGATATCCGATTTTCGAGATCGTTCTTTCGTTGTGTTTTGTGCGATCGCCAATTGTTAGAGCTCTCCGATCGAATCTAGGGGAGGGGGAGGGAGGGGACGAGTTTAAATTTGTGGTCGAAGTTAATTCGAATCGCGAAATGTTTGTAATTCACGGTTGGTATTTAATCGAAATGTAGAAAAGTTGGGTGGGTGAAATTGTAGGTTTTTCGAGGCTTGAAATCCTCGAGGAAAAACGAAAAAAGAAAAAAAAAAAAAAAAAGCCAAAAAGCATCAGTAGCTCTGTGGAGAGATGAAAAAAATCCTATGAAAAAACGGAATTTACACGGGTTTGCGAAAGACTTTACAGGATCGCGAAGTAATTCTCTTCGAAATCCCGTTCCCTTTCAAGATGGACGAATATTTCTTTTTATTTCGCTTTTTTTCCGCCAATTTTTTTTTTTTTTCCTTTCCTTTTAATGTCACCGACTATTTTCCTCGTGGAAAACAAAAGGATCAGATATCGATGGCATACAACATACAACGCGTCGTTAATGAAGATGAACGTTTCAGTCACGTTTGTAACTTTAAAGTTAAATCGTCGAAAGTTCCGGCGTATTAACGTCGACGGCGATTAAAATTTCGAAAAAAAAATCTCGAGCAAAAGTCGTTCAATTTCTCCCCCGAAAGGAAATAACATCTTCGACTATCTAAAAGTGTCTTAAACGAAAAAAGAAAAAAAAATTCTTACACATTTACGTATTATATATTCCCCCCTCCCCAAACACAAATATTCAAATAAATGCTACACTTATACACGTATATATACACGTGCAACGACACGAAACGATTCGAATTAATTGCTCGTTCTTCGGGGCGATTTAAAGCACGTCGATTCGAAGCACGTACAATAAATAAGTAAACGGAAGATTCGTTCCGTGTCACGAATAACACGACGAAACTTAAACTCTCCATTACATTCCGTTGTAGAGATACGAAAAAACGTGATTTCCAATTCCACGAGATTTAACGAACTTCGAACGTTCTCCACGAACGAAGATATTTTCCTTCTTTTTTTTTTTTTCTTTTTCTTTTTCTTCTCGCCCGCCCGTTTACTCATTCAATCCTCGGCTCGAGACGGAAAATGGCAGACGGAGTGTCTTTTGTCCACTTTACAGGCGAGGATCGTGTGGACTGCGTGTCGAGAGGCTTCCGGATAACCGACCCTCAAGGAGGAATTCTCTTCTCGGTGGACAGGGAGCAGGTGGTGGTCGGGGCGGAGATGTTGAAGGTGACCGGCGACGGGGGTGCCGTTTTCCAGGGCAGCGTTCAAACGCCTCTGGTCAGAGGGGAATCTGGCCGTGGCCTCAGGTAATCGCGAGAAGAAAGAAAGAAAGAAAGGAAGAAAGAAAGAAAAACCAGATATATCTCGCTCCTCGCTACGAATATAATAAGAGCAGATTTCCTCGAATCTGAAGGGGGCATAAAAATAGTGAAGAAAACGTGGAAGATTCCTCTTCGAGAGCTTTCCATCCCATCAATTCCTTCGTGAAATGTTTGAAAGTAAATAATTCCTTATAAAACGATTCTTGGTAATATTGAAGATTAACAATTATTACAAAGTAGAAAAAAAGAATCAACTTGAAGGAAGATAGAAAGATCGTATGAAAATATAAACAATTTTCTTAAACGTATCATCATCGAAGATAATATACTTAAATGATAGAACAAGTTAACTAGAGTACACAATCGAGATTTTGTTCGAACTAGTCACTTTTGTGCGCCCCACATTTATTTCAGAAGTTTCTAAAAGTGACTTCGACCCAGTTCCGACCACCCGAGCGCTGAATTTTCCATCAGCTTTCTCCATCCATCCCCGATAATCATCCCCGATATACAGGGCGTCGATATAAATAGCGTTTCGATATTCCAATCAACTTTCCTTGTAGCCCCGTGACCGGCTATAAATAATCGAGTCGGATACCGACTGCGACCGACACTCGCGTGGGATTAAACTTCGCGGTAACACGTTTAAATATATAGCGGCGGGCGGGTTCGGTGTGAAATCGTGTAATCGATGGGAATGCTGGTTGACAAAAGCCTCGTAAACCGTTCTTATTCACCGTCGTTTTACGCGCGACGCGATTAAACTTGTTGCTATCCAATAAGAACTAAATTCGTGGAGGAGGCGCAAAAACTCGCCCCTATTCGTCCCCACAAACGTCCCTCGAAACATCCTCATCGTGCAATTTGCATTCTTAATTTGCAAAAATTTAATCTCCTTGCGTATGCAGTCTCCTTCGATCGATTTAACAACGGAAAAGTAATCCACGAATCTTCGAGGATCCTTCCAATATCAAATTTTTATATTGCCAACCACGAGCGCTCCTTAAGCCTGTATTGTCATATTCGAGTGATTTCGAAACATCGATTCCTTCGATTTATCGCGAGGGAAACCAGTCAGTTCGTTGCGTTATATTAGCAAGAATATGGCGTATTACAGGTACGGAAGTTTAGGGAGGGATCGAAGCGGATATGGAAGCGCGGTTATTGATAGTGTCGGCCAATTTACAGACGGATTTACGATTACAATAAAACTTTGCTCGCGCGGAAAATTATATTCATAGGATTGGATTTATGCCAGATATGAAATACCGGAGGAGGATCCGAAACGGGTTTGGAGGCTGCGAGCAATGGGTCGACGACGATGACGGGTGGTGGGGGGGTTGANAGGGGTATTGGAGAGAACGATCGAGAAAGGTGCTCTACCACTTTCTTCTAGAAAAGAAGGATCGATTATTGCAAACCTGACGTTGCAAGTCGGCTAGTTGCCGTATTATTTCGTCGCGCGATATTGCGAATTTTCGATCCCTATTTATCCCTTGCAACTGCATCTTCGAGAAGCTCGAGATTTTGTCCACTTCTTCGTATTATTATTATTAATAACTTGTCTCTTCCTTCGCGTTTCCTGGGTAGTTGATTGAAAATGAATGAAATTCGAGAGGGAATATTTTTTTTTTTTTTTATTTAGGAAATTGGTTAACTGGGAGTGGATTGCATTTTTCATCGTTTTTCTTTTTTTTTTTTTTTTTTTTTCCCAAATACTCAAAGAGATCAATATCGATGAGATACAGTCGGTCGCAAAAGTATTTATTTATTTGCCTCTTTTAGAAAAGGAAGCTTATTTTGAAAAATGTGATTTTGATGAAATTTCGCGTGTACGTAGAGCGTGTAATGGGTTATGCATATATAGAGCAATTTATTTTTTCGATGAGAAAATTACTTTGTGCGCGTGAAATCAATTTCCAAAATTTCATCATCATTTTTTTTTTCTTTCATATTTTGCGCACAACTTCGCGATGGAAATATTTTTCACACGCGGGATGGATTAATTGAAACTTAATTATTTCATAGTTGATTAAAATTTCGTTCTATCTCGTCCTACGACCAGAAATTTGTATTTTAAAAAACAAAAATACTTTAAGAATCGTGATTTCATCCTCTCGAAATTATATATTTTAATAGAAAAAATATATATATATAAAATAACTCATAGAAATGATCATTAACTGATTGAATTGATTGAAAGCACGATAGAAGCATCGCTTTAAAAAACTTTCGATAAAAATTGCATCTTACGCGCGTGAAAATAATTGTTTCCACAGATTGGAATCAGCGACCAGATCCCTGAAGATCAGCGCCCCCCAACAAGTGGCAATCGAGTCGTGGGCGAACGAGATCTCGGCTTCCTGTCTAACGGATCTGAAACTCGAGAGCGTGCACGGAGCGATCAAGCTGGAGGCGAAGACTCTGTTCATGAAAGGGTTGAAGACGGCCAGCCCGAGCCAAGGCCACTCGTCCAGGGAGCAACAGCAACAGCAGCAGCAGCAGCATTCACCGAGGACAGGGTCCTCTCCTCACCAGAGCCAAAGAGACACGACCATCTATCAGTTGTGTGCCTGTGCTAACGGGAAACTGTTCCTCGCCAGATCCGAGGGGACGTGCCAAGCGGACAAATCGATTTGCTAATACCTAGGACCACGATCTAGAAATCTACTGCCATCACCACCACTACTACTATTACCACTATTACCACTACTACTACTACTACTACTACTATTATTACTACCACTACGCCTCGAAAAATGGACGATAGAGGACGGGATCCACTTGGAAATCGGCCACTCGTGACGCGGTGAATTGCGGTGGTCGAAAACGGTGGCGGTGATCGAAATTTGCCGAGAATTTGCGGAAAATCGACGGCAGATGGCGATGTCCAGTCCGAGCCTCGAGATCGGCCTTCCCGCTTTCTCGCGCCCTGTGTCTCCAAATTTTAGAAATTTGGCGCGTGGACGCTTGCACTCGTCGCGTTGTTTTTAGGACTCGTCGTGTTGTTCCGCTGTTTTTTTTTTATCCCGCTATGGATCCCGTGGATGGACGAGG